>NW_007726662.1:456408-459978 GCF_000696425.1 Galeopterus variegatus
CTTTAATTTACCTTTATTTCACTTCCCACCTACCACGCTACCAGAAAAAAACTGAATTAAAAAGTAAATAAAGACATTTCCTTATCTGGTTTGTCTTAAAGTCAAAAAGATTAGGGATTAAGGTACACAAATGTTCTACAAATATTTAGTTTGTCCTACCTTCAAGGGAGGAGTGATTAAGGTAGGTAAATAATGATAATATTTAAGGTAGATAAATATGACATCCTGTATTTATATCCCTCAAGTTAACTGTACAATAACAGGATGGTATTAGCAGGTATTAGCCGATGAGGTTTGTCCTTTCCTCCCAGCCTATTTTTCTTCCTGGTACCTTGAGTGCAAGGAAGGGTGTTTCCTGCAGTTATTCAGAAAGAAAGGACTTAGTGCTCAGCTTCTAATTTCAAATAGAGTCTCACAGCCCATGGCAGGGACAACGCACTGCTATAGTGTGCCACTTGGGAGCGCGGCGGCACTCCCGCCGAGGGTTCGGATCCCACATACAGACCGGCCGCTCACTGGCTGAGTGAGGTTCGGGCACAACACCGAGGGGGTTGCGATCCCGTTGCCGGTCCCGGTCCGGTACGGGCGCGACACTGAGGGTTGCGATCCGTTGCCGGTCACGAAAAAAGACAAAAAGGAAAAAAAAAAAAGGAACCCCCAAATCAGGGGGAGGATGTTTGAGCAGGGGAAGAAGCTGGAAAGCGTCCACACCACAGTGCGCAGTGACAGCAGAGTCCAGAGCCGAGGCGCACCAGCGCCGTATCCCAGGGACATCTGTGTCCCTATGCCAGAAAAGGGCCATCAGGCCTGCGAGAGCTTGCAGTGAGGACGGGGGTAACTTGGAGCATGTGGGGGCATCTTTGGAAACATGCCCAGCTGCATTTTCATGCCCCCAAGACCCGTCGCCCCTCTGCCATCAGGGAGGAGGCTCACGCCACCTTGATCAAAGGGGTCAGTCATTGCTCTGTTTTAGGTCCTCAGCTGCAGCTTCTGTTTTGAGCTCCTAGCATGATCTTGGATGTCAGGCCTGGTTCAGAAAGAGAAAGGATTCAAAGTTGTCTGTTGCCACACATCATCATATTTTTTTGGCAGCTGGCTGGTAATGGGATCCGAACCCTCAACCTTGGTGTTACAACACCCACCTCTAATCCCACATTATAATTTAAAAGGGCCCCTTTTGACCTTTTTGGGATGATAGAAATGTTCTAAATTTTTGTTGTAGTGGTGGTTACCATCGCTGTACACAGTTGGCAAAAGTCATCCAACTGGACACATAAAGTGGGTGAATTTTATTGTGTGTACATTATACCTCAAAGCTGATTTTTTAAAAAGTCACAGAATGCTGAAATTAGTGATTGGAAGTTTAGTGAGGAACATAATCTTAAATTGTTTCAAAGTATCTCCTCTGAATTGCTTATTAATTACAAAAGGATCACAGTAATTTTTCAATGGATACTTAGCCCCTTAACCAATGGGTGGTGGTAATGGATACCACCTCAGCCACGTAATCAAAGCCAGCCACCAACAATGTGCAAAAATGAGTCCCCTGCTGAGTTGCCCTGAGAAGAACATACATCTCTTTTCTGGTATTACTGATTTTTAAAAATGCCTAATTTAATCTAACCCCAAGGAAACAGCAGACAAACCCATTCTGCAAAGTAACTGGCCAAACTCTTCAAAAATAGCAAAGCTATGGAACATCAAGAAAGGCTGAGGAGGTGTTTCAGATTAAAGGTGACTAAAGAAATGCGATGACTAAATGAGGTCTGTGATCCTGGACTCAAATCTAGAATATTAGGACAATTGGTGAAGTTCAAATATGGACTGTGGATTAGATAATATTATTTTATCAATGTTGAGTTTCCTGATTTTGATAAATGTATTGGGGTTATGCTTTTTTAAAGAAGTTTTCAGTTTGTGAACTAAAAGTAAGTCTTTGTTCTCAGGAAATCTACACTGAAATGTTCGTGGACAAAGGGGTATGATGAAGGCAAATTAATTTCAAATTGCTAAAAAATTGTGTGTGTGTGTGTGTGTGTGTGTGTGTGTGTGTGTGTACAGAAAGAGAGAGAAAATGATTACTCAAATGGGGCAAAATGTTAACAGTTGGTGAATCTGGATGAAGTTTATACAGGAGTTTTTTTTAAAAAACTATTCTATCTTTTCTTGTCTTTCTTTTGGTGGCTGGCTGGTATGTGGATCTGAACCCTTGACCTTGGCGTTATAACACTGAGCTAACCAGCCAGTCTATTTATAACTTTTCTGTAAGTATAAAACTATAACAAAATTAAGAGGTTTTAAAAGGGTCCTCTTACTAGCCAATAAGCACATGAAAAGATGTTCAGCATCATCAGGCACTGGGGAAATGCAAATCAAAACCACAATGAGATACCACTTCATACCCACTAGGAAGGCTATAATTGAAAATACAGATGCGTTGGCTGGTTACATCATTTGGGAGATCGAGGTGTTGATAATACCAGGGTCAAGGGTTCAGATCCCTGTACTGGCCAGCCGCCAAAGAGACAGGTAATAACATGTGTTGATGTGGCTGTGGAAATGTTGGAACTGTGTGGCAGTTCTTTAAAAGGTTAAACAGAGAGTGACCATTCAAGCCAGCAATTTCACTCCCAAACATTTACCCAGAAGAAACACATACTTGTACACGAATGTTTATAGCAGCATTATTCACAATAGCCAAAAGACAGAAATTCCCAAATGTCTATGAGTGAACAGGCAAATTGTGGTATATCCAGACAATAGAATATTATTCAGCAATAAAGAAGAAGTATTTATGAATGCTACAACATGGATGAACTTTGAAAACACTATGCTAAGTGAAAGAAGGCAGGCACAAAAGCCCACATATTATATGATTCCATTTTTATGAAATGTCTAGATTTGGCAAATACATAAAGACAGAAAGTAGATTATGGGTGCCTAGGGCTGGGGAATGGGGGTATGTAGGGTTATAGGTAAAGGATAAAGAGCGTCCTTTTGAGGATGATGAAAATGTTCTAAGATTGATTGTGGTGAAGGTTGAACAACAGTGACTATATTAAAATCATTGAATTGCACACTTTAAATAAGTGAATCGTATGGTATGTGAGTTATATCTTCATATAGATGTTACCAAAAAAATTTCTCTTTTGTTCTCAAAGTGCTCCAATTTGTATAGTAACTTGTATATTCTCTACTTAAGCTTTATGCAGCATTCAGAAGCAAGCCTGGCTTGATCATGGAGCTTTGCTTCCTGTGGCAGAAAAAATGTAGATATGGAGTAGGGGAAGTTAGCTTGTGTCAGAGAAGAAGCGGAAAGCCTGTTGCTTCTGGCCCAGAGTTGTACAGAAAGGAGAAAAATGCAGAGTTGCTCATAATAATAATAATACTGTCAATAAAAAGAACGATAATAGCTAACATCTATTGAGTGCTTACTCTGTGCCAGGTATGATGCTAAGTGCTTTACACAGACTCTTTTTAATCCTCACAGTGTCTGCATGAGGAATTTAGAGGTAACACCCTGCCACTGCTGTGCTTTCACCTCCAGCTTGCCGCAAGGGCTCCCGGGGC
>NW_007726662.1:460978-466999 GCF_000696425.1 Galeopterus variegatus
CAGTCCAGTGCACATCGCTTGGCTTCCAACTGCCAGCATCTGCATTTCTTTGCCTGATGCCTCTCTCTGGCCACCAGGGATCTGAGAAAGTTAAGAAACCACAGCAGCCATGGAGTACACCACTCAGGTCTCCTTGTGTATGGAATTAGTTGCTTGACTGGTGCTGTGACATCAATAATCATTAGGGAAATGTAAATCAAAACTACAAGGAGATACCACTATACACCCACTAGGATGGTGAAATGAAAATGACACAGAATAACAAGTGTTGGTAAGGATGTGGAGAAATTGGAACTCTCATACAATTGCTAGAGGGAAAGTAAAATGGTGCAGTCACTTTGGAAAATGTTTTAGCAGTTCTTCAGAGAATAATAAGTATAGAGTTGTCATATGACCCAGGGAATTGAAAACAGGTACTCATGAATGTACATTAATGTTTATAACAGAATTATTTATAATAGCCAAAAAGCAGAAACAACCCCAATGTCCATCAACTGTTGAATGGATAAACAAGATGTGGCATATCCATACAATAGAAGCTATAAAAAGAAATCAAGCAAAAATCCTCAATAAAATACTAGCAAACAGAATCAACAGCACATTACAAGGATTATTCACCATGATCAAGTGAGACTTACCCTTGGCTGGAAGAGTGGTTCAACATACAAATATAGAATAATGTAAAACACCACATTAACATAATTGAGGATGAAAACCACATAGTCATCTCAGTTGATTCAGAAAAGGCATTTAACAAAATTCAATACCCTTTCATGATAAAAACACTCAAAGAACTAGAAATAGAAGGAAACTTCCTCATGATAATCAAGGCCATATATGAAAAGCCCACAGCTAACATTATAGTCAATGGCAAAAACCAAAAGCTTTTCTTCTACAAGCAAGAAGAAGACAAAGATGCCCACTCTTGCCACACCTATTCCACATAGTACTAAAAGATCTAGCTAGAGCAATTAGACAAGAAAAAGAAATAAAAGGCATCTGATTTGGAAAAGAAGATGTAAAATTTATTTTTGTTTGCAGGTGACATGGTCTTACATGTAGAAAAACCTGAAAATACCATGAAATAACTATTAGAGCTAACAAATTCAGCAAAGTTGCAGGATACAAAATCAACACACAAAAATAAGTTAAGGTTTTATACACTACTGATGAACAATCCCAAATGGAAATTAAGAGGGCCGGCCCGTGGCTCACTCGGTAGAGTGCAGTGCTGATAACACCAAGGCCACCGGTTCGGATCCTATATAGGGATGGCCGGTTTGCTCAATGGCTGAGCATGGTGCTGACAACACCAAGCCAAGGGTTAAGATCCCCTTACCGGTCATCTTTAAAAAAAAAAAAAGAAAGAAATTAAGAAAATAATTTAATTTACAATAGCATCAAAAAGAATAAAATACTTAGGAATAAACTTAACAAAGGAGGTGAAAAACTTGTACGCTATACACTAAAAAACATTGTTAAAATTAACTTAATGAGACACAAATAAACGGAAAAATATTCTGCACTCATAGATAGGCATAGACTTAACATTGTTAAAATGTCCATACTATTCATAGCAATCTACAGATTCAATGCAATTCTATGAAAATCCCAATGGCATTTTTTTTTTCAGAAATAGAAAAACAATCCTAAAATTTGTGTGGAATCTCAAAGGATTCTATCTTAGTATGTTCTATGCAGCTATAACAGAATACCACAGACTGGGTAATTTATAATGAAAAGAAATGTATTTGGTTCATGGTTCTGAAGGCTGGGACTCCAAGAGCATGGCAACAGCATCTGATGAGTGCCTTCATGCTGTGTCATCCCATGGCAGAGAGTAGAAGGGCAAGAGAGGGTGAGTGGAGACAGAACTCACTCTTATCAAGAACCCCACTCCCACGGTAACTAGTCCACTCCCTAGATAGCAGCATTAATCCATTTATGAGGGCAGAGCCCCAATGAACCAATCACCTCATAAAGGTTGCACCTCTCAACACTGTTGCACTGGTGATTAAGCTTTCAACACATGAACTTTGGGGAACATATTCAAACCATAGCAGACCCTGAATAGCCAAAACAATCTTGAAAAGGAAGAACAAAGTTGGAGGACTCATACTTCCTGATTTCTAAACATATTACAAAGCTACAGCAATCAAAACAATGTGGTACTGGCATAAAGACAGACAGACAGACCAATGGAACAGAAGAGAGAGCCTAGAAATAAACTCTCATGCATATGGTCAAATGATCTTCAACAAGAATACCAAGACCACACAATGGGGAAAGGGCAGTCTCTTCAACAAATTGTGCTGGGAAAACTGGATATACACATGCAAAAGAATAAAGTTGAACCCTTACCTTGCACCACATACAAAAATTAACTCACAATGGTTTAAAGACCTAAATGTTAACAACCAAAACTATCAACTCTTAGAAGAACACATAGGGGAAAACTTTATAGCATGGCAGTGATTTCTTGCATATGAAACTAAAATTATGTACGGCAAAAGTAAAAATAGATAAATGGGACTATATCAGACTTAGAAACTTCTGCATAACAAAGCAAATAGTCAACAGAATGAAAAGGCAACCTATGAAATGAGAAGAAATATTTGAAAATCATATATCTGATAAAGGGTTAACAACCAGAATATGTAAAGAACTCTAATGACTCAACAACACAAACAAAAAGCCTATTAAAAATGCGCAGTGGGGCAGGACAGTCAGCTCAGTTGGTTAGAGCAAGATAACACCAAGGTCAAGGGTTTGGATCCTCTTACCTGGCAACCACCAAAAGAAAAAAAGAATACTGAAAAAGAACAGGAAGGGATTTGCTAGGCATCAAAAAAGACTATAAAAAAATAATTAGACAGACAGCTGGGAAAGCAAGTTGAAACAGGAGGTACACTAAGCTGAGAACCACCCTAGCGGCAGTGAGGGCCAAGTAAACTCACTCCAGCTTTTGGGTCTCTTGGTGTTGTAATCATTCAAGAGTAATTTTTTATGTTGAGCCATACAAAATATTTGTTCTTGACATACAAAAACAGTAGCTTCAACTGGTTCAACTTAACATTTGTGGTGACCAAAGGCGTGGAAAAAGTCAAAGATGAGAGTCTGAGTCACAATCTTCTTCCAATGGTCAAAGACAAGAAAACCAAGTACCACACGAAGTTCAAGCACCTTAAAACTGGTCCCAAATTCAGAGATGCAACTCGTGTTGGTAGCTTATGCAACTGCAGAGGAACTGGAGCAGGCTGTGTGTGAAGCAAGAAAAGCCCCAAGTAAAAACTGCAGAGGACCTTGGGCTATTTGGGGCATTCCTTGATTGACTATGGGTGGGAGGTGGTGGCGGTAAAGTGCAAAGAAATATGAAGGCCTGGCTTGAACATGCAGCATCAGGGTTGATAGAGTTTGGAAGTATTGTCCCCCCAAAACTCATGTGGAAATCTGATCCCCAATGTGGCAGTGTTGGGAGCTGTTTGAGTTATGGCGCAGATCCCTCATGAATGGATTAATGCTCTCCCTGGGGGGTGGGGGTAATGAATGAGCTCTTGCTTTATGAGTTCCCACAAGATGGTTGTTTATAGGACCCTGACACTTCCCCTCTCTCTCTCTTGCTTCTCTCGCCATGTGATCTGCTTGTACCCGCCAGCTGCCTGCTGCTTTCCAGCATTAGTAGAAGCAGCCTGAGGCCCATGCCAGATGCAGCTGTCCCGGAATCGTGAACCAAATAAACTTCTTTTTTTTTTTTTTTTAAAAGATGACCGGTAAGGGGGTCTTAACCCTTGATTTGGTGTTGTCAGCACCACGCTCAACCAGTGAGTGAACCGGCCATCCCTATATGGGATCCGAACCCGTGGCCTTGGTGTTCTCAGCACCGCACTCTCCCGAGTGAGCTGCGGGCCGGCCCTAAACTTCTGTTCTTTATAAATTACCCAGTCTCAGGTATTCTGTTATAGCAACACAAAAACAGACTAACACAAGGGTTGATCACAGTGACCATGTGGAAAAAGGGAATTGTAGTGAATGTGAATTGTAGTCACTGTACAGCAATTTACATAGTTCAGTTCTCAGGCTGCAAGCGAAGCACATCACTGTCAGAATTATGGTACATAAATGCAATGCATGATCCTTGATGGCTTCTGGGACTGGGGGGGGACATTGCCATAAAGAATGTTATTGGGGGCTGGCCAGTTAGCTCACTTGGGAGAGTGTAGTGCTGATAACACCAAGGTCAAGGGTTTGAATCTCTGTAACTGCCAGCCGCCTGCAGCCCCCCCCCACCATGTTATTGAGACAATTGGGCAGTTTTGATTATGGACGATATGTTAATAATAGCATTGTATTCACATTAAATTTTATAAGTGTGATAATTACGGTTATACAAGATGTAGTAGATTGAATTATGTCCCCCCAAACTCACTGAAGCTTGAATTGTGTCCCCCAAGTATTATGTATTAGAAACTCAGTCCCCATTGTGACTACTAAGAGGGTGGGAAATCCTATTATGGTAATTAAAAGGTGGAGCCTTGAAGAGGTGACTGGATTGTAGGACCAGTGCTGTAGTGAGTGGATTAATAATGGTGGTCAGGGGCGTGGGTCTGAGGACTTTAAAAGAAAAGGAGAGTCTCTCTCTCTCTGCAGTCTCTGCTCTGCCATACTCACAATGTGATACCCTGTGTCCCCAAGACCCTCACCAGATGTGTTCCCTGGACTTTGGACTTCCGAGCCTCAGAAACTGTAAGCAATAAATTTTGTTTTCTTTATAAATCACCCAGTTCTGAGTATTTTGTTATAAGCAACAGAAACAGACCGATACACAAGAATATAGGAGAACATCCTTAGTCTTGGCAGATGCAAACTGAAATAGTGAAGTGACATGATGTGCACATCAAATTGCTTCTGAAAAAAAGACAGGCCCAAAGCAAATGTGGCAAAGTGTTAACAATGGGCGAATCTACATAATATATGCTTGATAATTTCAAAATTAAATAAACAGGAGGAAAAAAATCCTAATATACATTGGTCAGCTGGATTTCTAAAAGGCTCTGTCACACTGGGGACACGTACAAAAACCAGATAGGAATGGTTAGGAACATGATCACTGGTGCACATGCTAACCGGCAGAACCAGCACTGGGCCTCCTAAGCGTTGGAAATCTACAGTCACTTGACAGGCACTGTGTTTGTCCTGTTCTCCAGTTCTCTAAAGGCTCATAATGTTTAGGGCGGGGAGCATTTATAAGCCAATTGTTTGATTGACCCTTTGGCCCTTTGTTCTCCCTAAAATTTGGTCTCATTAAGTTCCTTTGTGACCTTACCTGTGGGCAATATCCTCCAGTTCTTGTCTATATTGCCTTGTGCCTTGGGGCACTGGAGCCTGCTCTTTGGTTTGGAGCCTACTTAAATGACCACAGCTGTGGTTCTTTGCCTTGCCTATGCAAGACGTATATAACACAGGTACTTGTCTTGCTGTACTTGATGTCAGGGAAAAGGCATGTGGATTTAAGCAGCATTTTTATTTATGTATTTTTAGCAGTTGGCCTGTATGGGATCCAAACCCTTGACCTTCATGTTATAACACTGTGCTCTAACCAACTGAGTTAATCAGCTGGGCTTAAGTAGCATTTTTAAAGGCTCACTGAAAGTCTCAAACACCTGGAGCCACTGGGGAACTAAGAATTAACTGACAAGTGCTAGAAACCACGAAATGACAAGTACCCACAAGAGGGAAAGCCAAGAAGAAAACATCAAATACTCTGCTTTTCTGCTTCTCTTTCAAATAGTCCCAACTGCTTATTTATGGGATGTAGTTTGTCAATGATGAAATGAGCTTCTTAAGAAAAGATTGGGAAAGATGTTAAAATATGGGTGGATATATTCTTATGTGAACCTTTGTGAACGGTTGTTTCTATGAGCTGCTTCCCCTTTACCACGAAGCTGGTGGGTATCATGAAGCCAGTGAAATTTCTTAAGATTTTGTGAATACAATATTCTCTTTTTTTTTTAGTTATTGAAG
>NW_007726662.1:467878-470781 GCF_000696425.1 Galeopterus variegatus
AAAAAAAGAAAAAAAAAAAAAAAAAAAAAAGAGGTGCCTGCTGAACCTCCTGGGAACTCACTCCTGTTTCATGCAGTGAGTTCAGAGTGATCAGGATCAGAAAAGCACAGCTCTATGTTCCATGCCTCGTGCCCCCAGTGAATACCAGGAACATCCTCAAGTTGAAGCTAGGTTTCCAACAACAGCAAGAGAACAGTCCAGTTCCAATGGAGGTGCCAGGGATGGCCTACCCTGGAGAGCATCAGGTTTCTGGGAGAGAAGGCCTTCTGGGGCATTTCTAGGAGGGGTATCTTCTCAATGTTTTTGCATATAATGCACTGAGGGGTCTGGCCCATGACCACTGAAGATCATCAGGGTTAATGACCAAGTCTATGATTGAAATAACTGAAAGACCAGTGGTTAGCAAACTTAGAATATGATTTAGCCTATTAGCAGGCGGGTCTTTCTGGGGAAAAGCTGCTCTTCCTTGTGCTCTCCATAGGGACAGGGAGAGGTAGCTAGTAGGACTTGTTGTGGGTTAAGTTCTCCAAAAGCAACTACTGATATGGAGTTTGTAGTGTGTGTTAGTCCATTTCTGTTGCTTATAACGTAAATACCTGAAACTGGGAAGTTTACAAAGAAAATGAAATTTATTGCTTAAAGTTTCAGAGGCTGGGAAATCCAAAGTCCAGGGAACACATCTGGTGAAAGTCTTCTTTGGTGGTGGCTTTACAGCAATGCAGGGGTCCCACATGGCAGAAAATGGCAGAGATAGAGAAACTCTCATGTGCTCTCCTTTTGAAGCCCTCGGAACCACGCTCCTGACCACCATTATTAATCCATTCATGTGGCATGGTCCTACAATCGACTCATCTCTTCAAGGCCCCACATTTCAATTCCCACCCTCAACAGTTACAGTGAGAATTAAGCTTCTAATATATGGACTTTGGGGGACACAATTCAATCAATCCACAACAAGGTGCACGGTATTATCAGAGATCAACACCTCTGAAGGGAAGGGGAAGGAAAAAGATGGGCCACAGGAAGAAACTGAACCATTAGGTGAGCTCAGCAAGCATGAGTGCCCATGGTTGAGCCTTTGTACCCTGCTTTGACTGGTTGCTGGATGAGGCTAACCCAGAAAGGCAACCTCAGGTGACCCAACATCACCATGAAAGACCAAGAACCCTGAAAGACCCCAAAACTGAAGGCCATCCTGCAACCATACTCCCTGCAGCTGGGCAGCAAGTTCTTCCTTGATGGCAGGTATGGGCTGCGTGACTCTACACAGGTTCTTCCAGGCTCCCAATAGCATCACTCCCTTAGGTCAACAGCTTTATCTCACATACTGTTGTAGCAGGTACTACTGATGCCTGTGCCTTATCCCTTCAACCCAAGGATGAGTTCATCTGTAGCTGTGGTAAACAGTTTCTGTGCAGGCCAGCAACTTCTACCTTTTGCCATGAGAATCAGTTAACTTTTAATTACAGACAAATCTCTTTAAAACACACACACACACACACACACCACTTAAAAGAAAACCAAAGTGTTGCTGTTTCAGATCTCAGATTCTAAGGAATTTGGGAGCCAGAAATTGATAAACTGCTTTACTGTTTTGTTTTTTTCTTTTGGTTGCTGGCTGTATGGGGGTCCGAATCCTTGACTTTGGTGTTATAACACCTCACTCTAACCAACTGAGCTAACTGGCCAGCCCCAACAAACTGCTTCGAATTCAAGGAATGAACTGGCCATAGGCATTATTGAAAGAAACTCTGGCTCTTAGGGAGAGTCATCTGTACTGGCATTTCCCATGAACAAAAGTCCATTATCCTGTGGCTGGAGCATGACTGGAGGGTGACATGTAACTATGGGTATCTTCCCTACCTTGTCAGTCCACAATGTTAGCTTTTTGGCTTTTGGGGATTTCTAATCTGAGTGGCAAGTTACCCATGAAATACATTAGGCAAACAGGATTGAAAGATAAAAGATGAAAGAAGGAAATTCCTTATACATATTGGATGTTTATATTTTAGATCTAAATGATAAAATCTTCATCACATATTGGTTCTTTCCTTAAAGAACCGTGGGCTTATTGCAATTGATGTTCACATTAATAATGGAATGTGTTTTCTTATGTAAAAAAGACAACTCTGCCGACTTCCTGCTGCAGAGCAGGTGATCCTGTACTTGTCCAGACCTGTCAGTAGTCTACACCCAACTTTTACCCTCATAGCGCCATCCTCGAGATGTCAGGCCAGGGTCAACAGTTACTAATTGGGCAAAGCTAAGAGACATATGTGATTAATTTCATGTCTTCCTCCAACGAGATTTTAAATAAAGGTCATACAATGATGCCAATCAAATGGAAAAGGCAAATCAAGATAAGGAAAGAAGACAGAAGAATTCATGAGCATGAAGGGCCAGTGTAACTGCATCGGAACTTGGATAGGAGGTTCCTGGTTTTGAGAGCGGTAAAGAAAACAAAGCCAGTTGCACAGTTCTCATCAGAAAGAGGGAAGCATGCTGGATTCTTAACAGAGATTCATTTCCCTCCCTAGATTTCTAAAATTTTAAAATACCAAAAATTCTAAAAATTTTAATTAAAAAATGAAACCTAAAATTTCTAAAATGAATCTCTCCTGAGGAACTTTACACTGCAGATACCGGAGGAGGTAATGCATAACAATTTTCAGCACAGACTTAAGTGACATTCCCATAACTCAGCTCTGACGGGAGAAATACATGGCTTTTGTTTTCAGGAAGACCTGTATTTAAATCCCAGCTCCACTATTCACTATTTGAGGGATCTGGAGAGATTGCTTTGTAAGACCCGTGCACCAAGCACAAATCCTACACACCAGAATGACTCGCCTCACAGAGACCACGAGACAAGAGATTGCTGCAATTTAAGCAAGAGGAGTTTT
>NW_007726662.1:472028-473448 GCF_000696425.1 Galeopterus variegatus
AGGGGGCAGGGGCACCATAGAATATCTCAAAGGGGGTTAGGTTGAACTGGGAGGGGGTGTTGCTAACTCTGAACAGGGCTAAGGGAAGGAGCAACACCCAGTCTACACCAGTCTCTATGGTTAATTTAGTCAGAGTCTCTTTTGGAGTTCTGTTCATCCTTTCTACCTGTCCTGAACTCTGGGGTCTGTAAATACAATGTAATTTCCAATTGACCCCTAGTTGTCTGGCTACTCCCTGACTCACCTTGGCGACGAAAGCGGGTCCATTGTTGGACCCGGTTACCTTGGGCACCCCGAACCGTGGAAAGATTTCTTCTAGGATCTTCTTGACCACGACAGTGGCTGTTTCTTGTTTTGTCGGGAAGGCTTCTACCCATCCGGAGAAGGTGTCTATAAAAATTTCAGCGGCCGGTGAAGGGCCTCCAGCAGGGCTATGATCTCTTCTTTGTTTTTGATCTCTTTCCTCCCGAGGTCAGCAGACCCCGCTGTTGGTAGACAGCGCCGTGCACATGGCAGTGGCAAAGGCACACCTGCTGTCCGTGTAGATGTTGATCTTTTTGCCTTCTCCTAGTTCAAGGGCTTTCGTGAGGGCGATGAGTTCTGCCTTCTGGGTGGACATCCCAGCAGGTAAAGTCTGCGCCCATATCAGGTTCCGGCCGTCCACTATAGCAGCTCCTGCTTTCTGAACTCCTTCTTCCAGAAAACTGCTGCCGTCCGTGAGCCAGGTGGCTTCAGCATCCGTCAGAGGCTGATCCGACAAGTCTTTCCGCCATCCGTGTGCCTCAGCAAAGCACTTGTTGGCNGAGCGCCGCCGTGCTTCCCAAGCGGCGCACTTATCCAGTGCGCCACCGGGCCGGCCCTTTATACACTTTCTTTGGACAAAGACTTATTTTTTAGGGTCAGGCTTAACAGGCTAGCCACCCCAATAAGGGACTGTTTAATTTTTTTTAATCACTTGGGCTCTGCCAGGTGTCCTGAAGATAAGAGGGCTGTTTAGTCCTTGAGACCAGCTGGCCCCTGGAATGTGTGTCTAGTTCTGCTTAGACCTCTAAAGAGCTGCTTCACTTAAAATACCTTTAGATATGTTTCCCCGATTTTTTAGTAAGTGCTTACAGGAATAATTTGTGCAGGTTAAAAGTCATACAGGCATTGGTAAATTGTGCAAGTGTTAAAGTTACATTTCCATTACAATCTCCCCCCTTTTTCTTAGTGTGTATTTCAATCATGAAATACTTGTCCCTTGTTGATTGAGTTCCGGAATTGTTGCCTTAGCATCATAATTTGGACGGTACCAACACGGTCCTTAACAAAAGTTACTAGGCGATTTAAAATGTAAGGATCAAGTTAACTTTTTAGGAATATGTGGGCTGTCAGCTCCTGTGCCCTGGAAGAGAATGGTTAGACATAAGAGAAACAAGAG
>NW_007726662.1:474448-476428 GCF_000696425.1 Galeopterus variegatus
CCCCCAATAAGGGACTGTTTAATTTTTTTTTTTTAATCACTTGGGCTCTGCCAGGTGTCCTGAAGATAAGAGGGCTGTTTAGTCCTTGAGACCGGCTGGCCCCTGGAATGTGTGTCTAGTTCTACTTTGACCTCTAAAAAGCTGCTTCACTTAAAATACCTTTAGATATGTTTCCCTGCTTTTTTAGTAAGTGCTTACAGGAATAATTTGTGCAGGTTAAAAGTCATACAGGCATTGGTAAATTGTGCAAGTGTTAAAGTTACGTTTCCATTACAGCTTGATCTCTCTGAGGTTCAATCTCCCCTTCAGGAGAGTAGAGATAATAAAATCTTCATCACAAGGGTGTCATGAGGATTACATGAGATGTCATATGTGAAACTCTAACGGTATCTGGTATGTAAGAGATGATGTTTTCTTTTTTGAGACCAGGATGCCCTCTTTTTTGTTTCTTTTTTATCAGTCAGAGTCCTGCAAGAAAAAAGACTGCACACGCAGAGGTGAAGCATTTAGCACACGGACTGTTTACAAAGGTGTGGGTGGTTACAGGATGGCAATGTTTCAGACACTTACAGTAACAGGGAGCCATTCTCACCCCTGAGCCTGAGCAGTAGGGGTGGGACCTGTCATCAGAATCTGGGGAGAGAATCTGTGGCCATGGGAGAGGAGCTCCGACAGAAGCTTTGGGTAAAGGAATACCACTGTTGCTGAGCTGTGGCCTGGCAGGGAAGCAGCCAGGGGAACCAAGACGCTGGGCTCTCTCTCCTGCTACATCATCTTCTGCCGCTACCTCTAGTGGCCAAACCCATCTGGAAGCCGGGGGAGAGGTAAGCAGAATGATGTGGTTGGTAGAGGTCCCCTTCCAGGGCACAGAGTAGGTTGGGGAGGGAGGAGAGCAGGTCTAAAGGGGCAATCCAAGACTACCCCTCCCCCACACACGGATAAAAAGCCTGATAGAAAAGACATAAGCAAATCATTGACATGCAACTTACTGAAAGGGATTTTGTGAGGATTTAGTTATCCTGTGGTGACTCAGAGGTTAGATTTAGTTATCCTGTGGTGACTTGACATGCAACTTACTGAAAGGGATTTTGTGAGGATTTAGTTATCCTGTGGTGACTCAGAGGTTAGATTTAGTTATCCTGTGGTGACTTCTGGAGAGAAGATTTACAGATACACGCATCTGGGGATGTGTCAATATCATGCACTTTGGCTGACCTAAAGAAACTTTCCACCAGTCTGGCTTTTGGATCTGGAGAGCACACATTAAAAATGATGCTCTCCTCAACGGCCAGGCTTGCTGTAGTCTCACAGTCCCTTATACTTGAAAAGCCTACAGGCAGTGGGTAGGGTGGATGAGTCTGGTGTTTCCTTCTGCACTCCAACACCTGGACACCTTGGGAGTTGGTGCTTTAGGTGACTGGGGCTCCACATCACGGAGGATGGCCAAGGTCACTGCAACCCCCTATGTGTTCAAAAAATCAAAGAAGCCATTGCATGTGCAGAAATATACCATGTGCAGAAAGGGCAACCCTCCTACACTGTTTGTGAGACTGTAAATTAGTTCAGACATTATGGAAAATAATATGGAGGTTCATTTTTGTTCTTTTATACATTCATGGATACTTGGTATTTCCACCTTTTGGCAATGAGCTTTCAATTATTTTGGGCATATTTGTATACCTAGAAGTGGAATTGATATATCATATGATAACTCCATGTTTATATGAAAAACCAAAATTTAACATTTTGAGGAGCCACCATACTGTCTTCCACATCGGCTGTAGTATTTTACATCGCCAACAGTGCACAAGGGTTCCGATTTATTCACATGCAAACATCTTTTATTTTCTGTTTAGTTTTTTGATAACAGATATCCTAATGGGTGTGAAGTTGTGCCTCAGTGTGGTTTTTTTTTTTTTTTTTCCTTTTTGTCTTTTTTTTCGTGTCCGGCAATGGATCGCAACCCTCAGTGTCGCGCCC
>NW_007726662.1:476490-476983 GCF_000696425.1 Galeopterus variegatus
GGTCTGTATGTGGGATCCGAACCCTCGGTGGGAGCGCCGCCGTGCTCCCAAGCGGCGCACTGTAGCAGTGCGCCACTGGGCCGGCCCATCTCAGTGTGGTTTTGATTTGCATTTCATTGATTTTTGATGTTGAACATCTTTTTATGTGCTTATTGGCTGTTTGTATATCTTCTTTCAAGAAATGTCTATTCAAATCATTTGCCCCACCCCCCTTTTTTTTGGCATCCAGCCTGTATGGGGATCTGAAACCTTGACCTTGGTGTTACAACACTGTGCTCTAACAAACTGAGCTAACTGGCCAGCCCATTGGCCCATTTTTTAAAAAAAATTTTTATTTTGTCGATATACAATGTGGTTGATTATTATGGCCCATCACCGAAACCTCCCTCCCTCCTCCCTCTCCCCCCTCCCACCCAACGATGTCCTTTCCATTTGCTTGTTGTAACAACTTCAAAGGATTGTAGTTGTTATATCTTCTTCCCCCCCCCCCCCC
>NW_007726662.1:477412-480736 GCF_000696425.1 Galeopterus variegatus
TTTCCATTCCTTTGGGTATATTCCCAGCAGTGGGATAGCTGGGTCATATGGTAGATCTATCTGCAATTGTTTGAGGAAACTCCATACCATTTTCCATAGAGGCTGCACCATTTTGCAGTCCCACCAACAATGTGTGAGAGTTCCTTTTTCTCCGCAACCTCGCCAGCATTTATTGTTCGGAGTCTTTTGGATTTTAGCCATCCTAACTGGGGTGAGATGGTATCTCAGTGTAGTTTTGATTTCCATTGGCCCATTTTTAAAATGAGCTGTTTCTTTTTTGTTGAGTTGTAGAAATTCTTCATATAGTTTGGGTGTTAACCCTTTATCAGATATTTGATTTGCAAATAGAATGTCCCATTCTGTGGGTTTCCTTTTCACTCTGTTGATAGTGTCTTTTGAAGGACAAAAGCTTTTAATTTTGAGAAAGTCCAACTTAACTATTTTTTTCTTTTGTTGCCTGTGCTTTTGGTGTCATATCCAAGAAACCATTCCAAATCCAGTATCAGGAACCTTTTCCCCTACGTTTTCTTCTAAGTGTTCTATATTTTGGTCAGGGCTGGCTAATTGGCTCAGTTGGTTAGAGAACAGTCTTGTAGCACCAAGATCAAGGGTTTGGATTCCCATACTGGCTAGCTGCTGCCAAAACAAACAAACAGAACACATTTGTATATAGGTCAGGTCTTACATTTAGGTATTTGATCTGTTTTGTGTTGATTTTTATAAATGGTATAAAGTCAAGGTTCAACCTATTTCTTTTTTTTTTTTGACCAGTAAGGGGATCGCAACCCTCAGCACGGTGTTGTCTGCACCATGCTCAGCCAGTGAGCGCACCAGCCATCCCTATATAGGATCAGAACCCGCAGCCTCAGCGCTACCAGTGCTGCACTCTCCTGAGTGAGCCATGGGGCCGGCCCTCAACCTAATTCTTTTGCATGTGGTTATTCAGTTTTCCCAGCACCACCTGTTGAAAAGATTGTCCATTCCCCACTGAATGATTTTGATACCTTTGTCATTTGACCACACATGTGAGAATTCATTTCTGGGGTTTCTGTTCTATTCCATCAGTCTATATGTCTGTCCTTATGCGAGTACAACACTCTTGATTACCGTAGCAATGGTGTAAGTTTTAAAATCAGGAAATATGAGTCTTCCCACTTTGTTCTTATTTCTCAAGATTGTTTTAGCTATTTGGAGTCCTATAGGATTTCATATGAATTTTAGGATGGGTTTTTGTATTTTTACAAAAAAAAGGTCATAATTTTGATAGGGATGGCATTAAATTTTAGCTATTTGGAGTCCTATAGGATTTCATATGAATTTTAGGATGGGTTTTTGTATTTTTGCAAAAAAAAGGTCATAATTTTGATAGGGATGGCATTAAGTATGTAGACTGATCTGGGTAGTATTGTCATCTTAACATATTAAGTCTTCCAATCCATAAACATGGATGTCTTTCCATTTATTTGTATCTTCTTTAATGTCTTTCATCAATGTTTTGTAGTTTTTTGTGTTCAAGTCTTTTACTTCCTTTATTCCTAAGTATTTTATTCTTTTTGATGCTATTGTAGGTTGAACTATTTTCTTAATTTCCTTTTCATATTGTTTATTGCCAACTAATTTTTGTGTCCTGCAAGTTTGCTGAATTCATTTTTTGAGCTCTGACAGTTGTTTTGTGGGTTTTCGGCACATAAGATCATACAACTGTGAACAGGGATCATCTCACTTCTTTTCTGGTTTGAGTATCTCATTTCTTTTTCTTGTCTAATAGCCCTGGCTAAAACTTTCAGCACTATGTTGAGTAGAAGTGGTGAAAGTGGGTGCCCTTGTCTTATTCCTAATCTTAGGGGGAAACTGTTAATTTTTCTCCACTGAGAATAATGTTTTCTGTGGATTTTTCATATATGGCCTTTATCATGTGAGGACACACACACTTCTTGAGTGCTTTCTATGTGTCAAGCATTTCTAAATGCTTCGCATGAATTACCTCATTATTTGTCCATAACCCTGTGAAATAAGCACTATTATCCCTCCTTTTTCAGATGAGAAAACTGAGGTACAGAGAGGTATGTTCTCCCCATAAGTAAAATTTCTGTATACAGTTTTAATTTTTACATACAACATGTTGGTTTTTATTAAAATAATGATTTATTAAGTTATATTGAGCATTATTTTTTTTCCAGCAGCTGGCTGGTACAGGGATCAAACCCTGGACTTTGGTGTTATTGGTACCATGCTCTAAACAACTGAGCCAGCCTAAGCATTAATTTTAAGCAAACTGACTTTGTAGCATTATGAATCACTGTATATTGTGACTTTAGATCATTCAATCACTTATTAGATGGTAGACTACTACAAATGTAGTGCTAAAGGTCATGATTACTCTGTATCCTAAGCACTCAGTACACAGTTACACACGGTTTGAATTCTTAACAAATATCTTTGACTTAAAAATCAAACTTATTAACTTATTAATTTAATTTTCTAATGTATGTAAAAACTACAGGGGCCGGCCCATGGCTCACTTGGGAGAGTGTGGTGCTCATAACACCAAGGCCACGGATTCGGATACCATATAGGGATGGCCGTTTAGCTCACTGGGTGAGCGTGGTACTGACAACACCAAGTCAAGGGCTAAGATCCCCTTACTGGTCATCTTTTAAAATAAATTAATTAATAAATAAATAAATAAAAACTACAAAAAGCCTTTTCAGATAAGAACAGCTACTACCACATTGTAACATAAAATAATTCAGATAAATAGTTTAAGAACTAACCATACATTAGTGGTTAAGAACCAGGACTCTGGAATCAAATAATCTAGATTCAAGTCCTGCCTCTATTACCTATGTGCTGTGTGACCTTTTCTTTTTCAATTTATTTTTATTTGTTTGCTTTTTCTTTTGTGCTGTGTGACCTTAAGCCACTTACTTACCCTCTCTGTGCTGTAGTTTCCTTACCTTAAAATAGAGAGTAATGCATACAATCCCAAATTTTGTGGAATAGGGACATTCTATAAAATAACTGGGTAATACTCCTCAAAAGTATCAAGATCGTGAAAGAAAAAAAAAAAAAAAAAAAAAAGACTGAGGAACCATCCTAGATTAAAGGGCACCAAGGAGACATGACAAGTAAGTGCAATGTGGGATTTTGGGCAGGATGCTGGAGCAGACAAAGGACATTAGTGAGACAACTGATGATTTGGTATATAAATAGCCAGCACCCTGTACCTCCTGTAGCTAGATAATTCTGGGAAGGGTATTTTGCAGCATTTTCTAGAGATCCCCTCGGGGAGTGAGCTCCAACACCCGCTGTAGCAGTGGGCTT
>NW_007726662.1:482401-485535 GCF_000696425.1 Galeopterus variegatus
AGCTGCATCTGGCACGGGCCTCAGGCTGCTTCTACTCATGGTGGAAAAGCAGCAGGCAGCCGGCGGGTACAAGCAGATCCCATGGCGAGAAGAAGCAAGAGAGAGACAGAGAGGAGGTGCCAGGGTCCTATAAACAGCAAACTCTCGCAAGAACTAATAGAGCGAGATCTCACTCACTACCCCTCCTCCCCCAGGGAGAGCATTAATCCATTCATGAGGGATCCACCCCCATGACTCAATCAGTTTCCAACACTGCCACATTGGGATCAAATTTCCACATGAGTTTTGGAGGGGACAACACATCCAAACTCCATCAGATGGCATAGCATGTGCAGAACAAGAAAGAGATGAAAAGAAGCAAGAGACAACAAAAGAAGATGAATACAGAAGCACAGATAGTTTTATCTCTATACTGTCAGAACAAGTTACAAAGATTCTTCTCCTAAAGCTTAGAAGCGTAGACATTCAGAAAATGACCTTTTTCCTATATTCAACAAGAAAAATTCCTAAAATTTTATCTTACACTCAATGAAGAAAATTTCTTTTAATAAAACTTCAGGGTCCATCTCAGTTTACAAAGGGAAAGGAAGCACATCTCTTTTCCTGGCACCACGTTTCCATCTTGTGGACTTTTTGAATATCATTGACAAATGACTCAAGTTTTAAAGCTGAGGCAGAGAGGTTATTTCCTGCTGGCATCCATCCCCTTGTCTGAGAGTTAAACCCAGGCCTCAGATGGGAGGGTCCCCAATCCTGTCATGCAGGTTGTAAGGAAAGACATTGAAGAAGACATCTGAACCAACCGTGAATTTCGTTTTAGTCTGGACTGAACAATAACTTTCACATCAAAACAAGCATATTAGCATCAGGCTGATAATCCTTTGTCACCTACTCCTACTAGGTCTTCTATAGACATTAATGCTTCCTTTTCAAAAAATAGAAAAACCAACTAACACTCAAAGTAAATTTAACAGGGAAATTCCAGATTGACCTATTAAGTTGAATTATTTATGCACGGACACTAAAACATTTATTGCAACAAATTATAAAAGAAGTTCAAACGGCATATGTGCACACATACACACACACATATTCGCCTATTTGAGCCCATGTCTGATATTCTCTACTCTCCTAAGCAAAGAACAAAAGCTTTACTGAGATTTATTTTCCCCCCAGCAGTTGGCCAGCACAGGGATTTGAACCCTTGATCTTGGTGTTCTAAGTCCATGGTGTAACCAACTCAGCTAACTGGCCAGCCCTGCTGAGATTTTCTTAAGTGTAATTTAGGGATTTAAGGAAGTGAAAGAAAAATAATCTAAATGCCCCTCTCCTCCATGTTGTCCCCTCACAGATGATAGAATGGATATAGAAGTTAAATAACTAACTACATAGTTGAGCTTGAAATCACGAAGTGCATTGAGTGAAAGCACAGACACAAACAATGAGGCTCCCCTTAAAGAAAGAAGTCAACAGAACTTCTGGGGAGAAGCTGAGACTCCAGTAACCGAAGTCTGTATCTGCATTGGAATGCTGCTGACTCCCAGCACTCAGGTGGGAGAATTCTAAACAAGAAAATTAGTGTATGGTGGAGAAGTGCCAGCTGTGAGAAGGCCATGGAAAGAGAGATAAACTGAGCAAATGGGAGACCTTTTACACAGCCAATAGACCACTTAAAACAAGCACATGAAATATTTTTCAGCACCATAAAGCAAAATCAAATCAAAGAATTATGAAAAAGAACCAGTTAGAGATCTCAAAAATTAATGCATTAATTGTTGAAAGATGTAAGGATACTGTGGGCACTCAAGCGGAGGGGGAGGGGGAAGGCACTCCCTGGCAATATGCCGCCCTTCTGGGTTCTTCTCCACAGTAAAAGACCGCCGGTGCCAAAACCTCAACCAGTCACAGGTCAGGGCTCACTTCCTGCCCAGCCCCGTCCAATTAGCTACTGCCCGTCCACCCCCTATCCAAACCTGGAACGCAGCTCCCTATAAATATACGCGCAGTCCTTGAATAAAGTGGAACTTCTCTGGCGAACTGTCAGCTCGGGTCTTGTCATCTTATCAGCTCAGGTCCTCCGTCCTTTCATTGGTGCCGAAACCTGGGAAGGAGTTCACCCCACGCCAGGGGACTCTTTCCTCAGACTTCCTCAGACTCCTCCGCGACCCCCCTGGGACTGATGGTCCACCCTCGTCCATTTTCTCCGGCGCTGGCATCCTTCATCCACCACCGGCTCATCCGTTAGGTAAGCCCCTTTTCTTTTTGTCAGGCTTGTAGGTTATTCAAACCTTCACCCTAATCACATTCCCCTGGCTCCAGAGGCTGAGCCCCCATTCCTCTCTCTCTTTCTCTCTCTCTCTCTCTCTCTCTCTCTCTCACTCCTCTCCAATCTTCCTCCTTCCAGGTCCTGGACCTCCGTTGTTTGCCAAAAAACCCTAGTACTAGGTCCCTTCCGGCTCCAGGCACAGTCACCTCAGGGAAGTGAAGGTCTGGGTGACGACCTACACCCCCTTCTCTCCAGGTTCTTTATTGAACCACTCCCTGAGATTGGCACGACTCATTGGGGACACCTCTGAGCCCCATCTTTCTCATCCAGCTGAAGGGCTCATCTTTAATCTTCCTCTGACTTCTCTCCTCTAAAACCCTTTTTCAGAATGGTAGCTTCTGCCTCCTCACTTCAGGGCGATTCACCCTTACAATGTCTCTTAAACAACCTCACCACTTTATCCCTCAAGCCTGACATTAAACCCAAACTCCTCACTAAATTTTGCACACAAGATTGGCCTTATTATCCCCTAGACAACCAAAACAAGTGGCCCCCTGAGGGCACACTTGATCCCGACATTCTCTGGGACCTTTTTTTTTTTTTTTTTTTACTGACCGGCAACGCTTGGTGTCACGCCTGTACCGGGGACCGGCAACGGGATTGCAACCCTTGGCATTGTGCCTGCACCACGCTCAGCCAGTGAGCGGGAACTGGTCTCCACATGGGATCCGAACCCTCGGCGGGAGCGCCACCACACTCCCAAGCGGCGCACTCTCCAGTGCGCCACCAGGCCGGCCCTCTCTGCGACCTTTTTAACTACTGCCAGCACCTGAGAAAGTGGAAAGAGATTCCATATGTTGAGGCTTTC
>NW_007726662.1:485986-486911 GCF_000696425.1 Galeopterus variegatus
CTTCCCAGGTTCTCCTTGCTTCCAAACCCCCTCCATCCTCACTGCCTTCACTACCCCCTACTTCTGATAATTTTGGCCCTGCAGACGAACCCTCTCTGTACTGGTCTCCTCCTCCTGTAACTCCCTCTGCTCCCCAACCCCCTCAGTTAACTCCACCGTCATCTTCCGCTTCACCTAGTCAGCCTGTTCTCCCTCCTGCCTCCTCCTCCCCTGTTTCTTTCAGCCCCGCCTTGCCACCATTTCCTGTCCCTCAACCCCCACAAGCAGCTCCGCCGCCATCTTCTCTCGCCCCATCATTTCCTCCGCCGCCATCTTTTGTCCCACCATTTTCTAGCCCCACCTTGCCGCCATCTTGTTCCCTGCCAACTCCCATTTCACCCGCCCTGGTGCCTTCCTTTAGTCCCCCTGTAACTCATTCCCAGGGACTCCTCCCTTCCTCTACCATGGCTCCCCTCCACAAAGTTGCTGGTGCTGAAGGGGTTGTTAGGGTACACGTTCCCTTTTCATTAGCTGATCTCGCCCAGCTGGAAAAGAGATTAGGGTCCTTCACCACCGACCCCTGTACTTACATTAAAGAATTCCAGTGGGTCCTTCAGGCATACAGTCTCACACATCATGACATCTATATGCTCCTGGCCAACACCCTCCTTTCTGAAGAACGTGACCGTGTCTGGGGCGCAGCTCGGAGCCATGCAGATGAAGTCCACCGCACAAACCCTGCCCTCCCCATTGGCCCCCAGGCGGTCCCCAACCACAATCCACATTGGGATTACAACACACCACAGGGAATTCAGGCCAGAGAACACTTTAGTTCCTGCCTTCTGGCCGATCTCAAAAAGACTGCCTGCAAGGTTGTTAATTTCCAAAGGGTCCAAGATGTTCTCCAAAAAAAGGAAGAAACTCCATCTGAGTTCCTTAACCGACT
>NW_007726662.1:488202-488779 GCF_000696425.1 Galeopterus variegatus
GGGTAGGAAAAAACATATATACCCCCACAGAACGCCTCCACTAACTTGCCATATTGAAGGCCTTCCTTTTCCTTTTTCCCACTCATTTCTGGTCATGCCTCAATGTCCCATTCCCTTATTGGGTCGAGACATTCTCGCTCAGCTACATGTCTCCATTTCCATATTTCCCCCATCTCCTACAACCCCTTTCCTACTAACACTCCTCCCCGAAAGAGATCAGGAAACATGCCCTTCTCTATTACATCCTGTAAACCCTGTTGTATGTGACACCACTAAACCCTCCTCTGCACATTGTGTTCCTATTACGATAAAACTAAAAGATCCCTCCAAGTATATAAATCAATCTCAGTACCCCCTCAGCACCACAGCACTTTGTGGACTCCAACCCATTGTCGAGGACCTTCTCAAAAAGGGATACCTTTGCTGCACCCACTCACCATTCAACACCCCCATCCTGGCAGTAAAAAAACCAAGCAGGTCTTATCGACTAGTTCAAGATCTCCATTTGGTTAATGTTGCTGTTATTCCCATTCATCCTTTAACACCCAATCCCTATACCCTTTTATCCCAGATCCCA
>NW_007726662.1:492770-493117 GCF_000696425.1 Galeopterus variegatus
TCTGGCGAACTGTCAGCTCGGGTCCTGTCGTCTTATCAGCTCGGGTCCTCCGTCCTTTCAAAAGAAATAATTCAAAAGATCAGCTGAATAACAGCACGGACATGCTAAAGTGTGCATTAACAAGATGGGGTATTAAGTTGAGGGAGTCTTGCAGAATGAAGCACAAAGAAAAAAAAAGATGAAAAAGTTGAGACATAAAGGATGGATGAAGACATTTGAGCTTTCATCTAGTAGGAACTCTGAAGAGAGAGAGGAGAAGGAATGGGAAGGCAAATTTCGTCAATGGTTAAAAATTCCCTAGAATTGAAGAAATGTGTGAAATTTCATAGTCAGGACATCAAAAAAAA
>NW_007726662.1:493294-494731 GCF_000696425.1 Galeopterus variegatus
AAAAAAAAGAGAAAAATGTTAAAATCTACCAAAGAAGAAAAATAGTTTAAATTCAAAGAAAGAAGGATCAGATTTTCATTGTAAATTTCATCAGCAACATTAGATACAAGACTGATGAAGCAACATCTTTAATGAGCTATTGGGAAATAACTGTGGGTTAGAATTCTACACCAAGCTATAGTGTCATTTAAGTGCATGGGTGGAACAAAGGCATTTTGAAACATTCTACATTTAAGAAAGTTTACCACCAGTAGGTTCTCTTTGAAAGAATTGCCTAAAGGCTGGTGGGTTATGTCAGTTGGTTACAGCCCAGTGTTATTATAACACCAAGGTCAGGGGTTCAGATCCCCTTCCCAGCCAGCTGGAAAAAAAGCAAAAAAAGCCCCCCCCCAAAACAAAAACTGCTTAAGATGTACTCTTGCAAGGAAAAAAACCAAAAAACAGACAAAAAACGCACCAGATCCAGAGGAATAAGCAGTGTGGAAAATTCATCAGCCAATCCTGTTGTTTAAGACTGAAAAAGTATCAATTTCCAAAAACATTTAAAGCAACAATTTAAAACCAGATGTCTGCATGATGTCAACAGGAGAGTTGGGCAGAAGGGAAATAAAAGAGAAGGGGGAAGTGAACAGTGAACATTACTTGCTTGGGAAGTGTCTACACATACTGATTACCTTTAGATCTTGTTAGGCAAATGCAACTTTATGTATGAGTATAAAAATTAAGACTAATACAAAAATAGCAATGGAATTTACAAATTTCAAACCAATAGGTGAAAAAGGATGGAACGAAGAAATTTCAATCAATTCAACAGAGAGCAGACATGGTGACAAAAAAGAAACAAAAAGAGAGCACAGTAAACAGAAAACACAAAGTAAAATCGTAAAAGTCCAAACAAATTAGTGTTTATAATAAATGGGCAATAAGAAAAAATAAACTGAATAGAAAATGGGCAATTAATATGAAAACACCATTCAAAGAAAATTAAAGTTGCTGATAAACAGAGAAAAAATGCTCAATCTCACCAGTTATCAAGGAAACACAAATAAAATAGCATTGAGATGCCATTTTTTTTGTGATCAGATTGGCAAGTATTTTTAATTTTGATATTATCAGGCGTTAGCCAGGAGTTGGGCAAATAGGTACCCTCATGTTCCACCAATATATATTGGTGCAGTCAATTTGGAGGAAAATTTAACACATCTATTAAAACCAAAACATTTGAATATGTGTGAATATGTGTGCAAATATGTGTGACTAAGCAGGTTCCTAGCACCTTGCTAAGTGAAGCTGTGTGTGTGTGTGTGCTGGGAAGCCTTCCTTTTATGTAAGACTGGAAACATTATACTCTGGGTTAGGTTTCAGTGATACAATGGACCTTTTAGCCTCTACTCTGCTAAAACTATTCTGTGAGTTATCTACTTTCTTTCTTTCTTT
>NW_007726662.1:495526-504039 GCF_000696425.1 Galeopterus variegatus
TAAGGGGATCTTAACCCTTGACTTGGTGTTGTCAGCACCACGCTCACTCAGTGAGCAACCAGCCATCACTATATGGGATCCGAACCCGTGGCCTTGGTGTTATCAGCACCACACTCTCCCGAGTGAGCCACAGGCCAGCCCGAAGTTATCTACTTTCTGAGCTTTTATGTGTAACACCAAGAAAAGGGGAATAAATATCCTCTTCTCAAGTCTGGCGATGAGAAGTTGGAAACACATCCAGAACCACTTGTAGAGCTCTTTTACCTGCCTGGAATCCTGCCAACTGGGCCAATTGTAGAGCTAGCGCTGGGTCTGGAGCTCACAGACCCCTCAAGCCTGTTGTCCAGACTGGGTCACAAACCCTTCACACACCAGGCTGGGTCACCAGACCCTTCATACGCCAGGCTGGGTCACCAGACCCCTCACATGCAGGTCTATGAACTACATAACTGGTAGACAGGTCCTTAGAAACCGTAGGTTTGAGACCATGGCTGTGCAAGGCAGCTGCCTGAGACAGTAGACACCAGCCTAGATGGCAGTGTCGCACAGGTGCACTAACTCCACCCACACACAACTTATTTACAAAGAATGCACAGGACCACCCCCAACCAGACCTGAGGAGAGAGGACTTGATTAAGTTATTCTGTTTTCCCAACACTACTCTTTACATCGATCCCTCCTAATCAGTCACAGATTTATGCATTTTGCTATTTTAAAACTCTCCTTTACTTCAAATTAACTGCTTATACATCTTTCTGTTTGGCAAACTAGAAAAATTTAATTGGAGCCATTCTAAAGTGGTGTAGCCATAAAGGTGAAATACTCGTGACAACGACAGTGCTTTCCACACTGCGATGTCCAGTGTCCTTTCTTTCATTCTTTCTCTCACCCCCACAGCCCTCAGAGCTTTCTCCATACACTGAGACTCCAGTAGTAAATTATGATCTGCAGGATCTATTTGGTACTTACTAGAGTGAATTCTTAAAATATTGCCTGTTGTATTGTACCTTTGGTTCTCTATTTCTTTCTCTCCCTTGAAGCTCCTAATGTAGTGGCTGATTGGTTACCTGACTGGTTAAAATCTGGAAGTAGGTGGTGTACCACTCGTTAATCCTTGGTTCCCTGAGCCAACATTGGCTCAGTGCCTGGGCCAGCCCCTGGGCAGACCCTACATCTTCTCCCCTGTTGTCCTTCTGCTCAGGATGTTGCAAGGAAGCCACAGGGGATGGGGGTGGGGGTAATAGGGGAAGGGTGTTCTCTCCAAAGCCAGCAATCCAAGGGAAGGCAGCTTCTGCTTCCAACTCTAGGCACTTTTCTTTCCACTACCACCCAGGAAGGTCAGTCCAAAATACACCCACCCCCACCTAGGATCAACTACATAATTTGTGGAGCCCAGTGCAAATTGAAAACGTGGGGTCTCTTGTTCAAAAAAAAATTTTTTTTTCAGCTGATGAGTTTGGGGATCTGAACCCTTGATGTTATAACACCATGCTCTAACCAGCCGAGCTAAACCGCCAGCCCCCCAAACTTATAAGAAGTCACGATAACAACAGTAGGGCATTAAACCAAGTGGAAATTGGTAAAGGGTCACAAAGAATGATTACATTTTGTAATGATGAATAGACTAATTATCCTGATTTGATCATCACATATTGTACATAAATATTTTTTTTTTCTTTTGGTTGCTGGCTGGTATGACATTGTATTTTCCACATTGTATTCTTGCCAAAAATGCATAATCCGAATTTAATCATGAGGAAACAGATAAACCCAAACTGAGCAACGTTATATAAAAAGACTTGGCTAACATTCTTTCAAAGAGTTAAGATCATGAATGAAAAAGAAAGATAAAGGAATTGTGCCAGATTAAAGGAGACTAAGGAGACATGATAAATGTACTGTGTGGTCCTAGATGGAGTTCTGGTTCATAAAAGGGAACGGGACAAGTGACAAAATCTGAACAAGGTCTGTAGATTAGATAATGATAATGTAACAATGTTAATGTCCTGGTGTTGATTATACCATGTTTATGTAGGTATAAACATTTGAGGAAACCGTGTAAAGGATATATGGGAATTCTTTGTACTATTTTTGCAAATTTTTTGTAAATCTGCAATGATTTCAATTGAAAAGGTAAAACATAAAAGAAAGATTTAGATTATATACAATAAATATATATTTATTGTAATTTATTCAGTAAGCATTTAATATTATATATAATAAATCTCTCTGCCAAGTGCAGGTGTTGCAGACTTGCTACTGGCAGGAGTGAAGCAAATGGGTGAGTAGAACGATCTCACTGCAGGAGTGTATCGTGGGAGCACTCCCTATTGTGGGAGCACTTACTATACTGGGAGCACTTCCTATTGTGGGAGCTTTGATTAAACTGTCAGTGCAGGACCTGAACTTCTAGGAGGGTTACAGTGTCTCCTCCTAGGACCTGCCAACCACTTCTGGGTAATGATGCTGGCATTGTTTCAGGTGGCAGGCAGGATGCCTGCGTTATGATGTATTTGGGTGAGTAGCTGAGTCAAGAGGAGGGTGGAAACTTGAAATAAAAACGAAGGATTCTGGGCCAGCCTGTGGCTCACTCGGGAGAGTGTCGTGCTGATAACACCAAGTCAAGGGTTAAGATCCCCTTACCGGTCATCTTTTTAAAACAAAACAAAACAAAACAAAACCAAAAAAAAAAAAAAAAACACAAAAAAACCCCCCAAAGGATTCTTGGTTAAACTGAAGATTACATTTGAGAACCAAAAACCTTAACAAATAACCTCTTAGATGTTGACCATTTATTTTCTCTGAAAAGTATACAGAGAAGCAAAATCTTGTTGGCGATTGTATTATTGAGTAATAAACTGAGATAAATACGTGGAAGTGTTATTTAATGTCATATAGTACCAAAAATCTAAAGACTTGCAACAGATTTAAAATTTCAACTCTTGTCATTTGAACTTAGCAAAATGTACATAAATCAGGTTTTAATATACTTTATGGTGGGTAGAATTATCTGAATTCTCAGGCATGGTTATGGCAGGGCAACAACTCTCTGACATGAGAAAATTCAATAAAAATTACGACTTAAAAGCATTTGAAACAGCACCTTGGGGCATGCCCAGGGACCTGAGGCTTGGATCTGGGGACTGGACCCCCCTCCCACAACCATACACACTGTGCCAGCACCTCAGTGGCTGCCCAGGGACCCAAGGCATGGAGAAGAGGACCAGACCCCCCTCCCACAACCAGGCACACCATACCAGCACCTAGGGGCCTGCCTGGGGACCTGAAGCATGGAGCCAGGGACCAGACATACCCCACAATCAGGCACACCACCAGCACCAAGGAGCATGCCAAAAACATCACCTTCATGTGAATGGCCCACTACAGCCACCACAATAACATGGCTGCTGCGAAAGTGGCTAGACACCACAACCACCACGCAGATGGTCCGTCAACCACTGGAGTGCATTGACACAAGGAGAGTCACCAACAGAGATAAAGAAAAGAAGAGGATGTCTCTCTCCACAAAGCCCAATTCAGAGTGGAAGAAGAAGCATCTGCTCTATGATAATATTGGGGGACCTGATCACTCCTCTCAGCATTGGACAGATCATCTAGGCAACAAATCAACAGAGTAACCATTACTCTTTCAGAAGAAGAGAAGAAATCTAGGGTAATTAGAGGGGGGATGGGGAGAGATTGGACAAGGGGCATAAAGAATAATTACAATTTTTAACAATATATATGCTAGTAATATTGATTTGATCAACATATCTCAATGTTGAACCCCCAAAATATGTATAATTAATTTTGAATCAATAAAAAAAATTAAAGAAAAGAAAAAAAAGCATTTGAAAAAGTCTGTGGGAGAAGTGCCAGTAAAAAGAGCAGGACTGAACATGCAGGAAGGAGAGGTCAGGATGGAGCAGCAGCTTGGCAGGACAGGAAGGGTTCAGTCAAGATCGTGGAGGAGTTGTTAGAGCACAGCCTTGTAACACCAATGTCAAGGCTTCAGATCCCCATCCTGGCAAGCCGCCAAGAAAAAAGAACATGGAGGTCACTGACCTTGGCAAAAGTGGGGAATGCTTTTCCAGAGACTGGAAGAAAAGGGCTAAGGGAGCTTATAGACTTTTGTTATTGTTTCCCTAGCATCCCTACTTCCTCCTTTTGGTAACTGTAGAGTTCCAGATAATGTCGGAATCCTGCCAACATAGCCAATTGTAAAGCTACATGACCACGCCAATTGTTGGGTTCTTTTACCTGTCGGTAATCAACTGGGCCAATTGTTGAGCCAGGGCTGGGTCTGGAGCTCACAGACTCCTCAAGCCCATTCACAGACTGGGTCACAAACCCCTCACATGCCAGGCTGGGTCCCCAGACCCCACATACGCCACGCTGGGTCACCAGACCCCTTACATGCAGGTCTATGAGCTAGGTAACTGGCAAACAGGTCCCTGGAAGCCATAGGTTGGAAAGCATGGCCTCTCATGGCATCAGCGTCCACCCAAGGCAGTAAACTCCAGCCAAGGTGGTGGCTCTGTGCAGGTGCATTAACTCCACCCACACACAACCTGTCCACAAAGAATGCTGCACCACCCCCAACCTGCCCCAAGGCGAGGGGGCCTGATTAAATTATTCTATTTTCCCAACAGTAACAATCCCTAATGGTTTTGTGTGTGCAAGAGAGAATCCAATTCTATCCTTCTGTGTGGTCTTGATGGAAGAGCCAATGAGAGGAGTGGGAATATGACACAGGGAGGCTGACCAGATTCGCTTTCTCACAGGAATTTGAAACTTCACAATAGAAATGCAGGAAGGGAAAATAACTGGAGCTGAGTCATTCTGAAGGCACAGCTCACACCAAAGTCAAGGGTTCGGATCCCTGTACCGGCCAGCTGCCTAAATAAATAAATAAATAAATAAAATGAAGACTGTCCTGAGTTTCTCTGGTTTATGTCCTTCTTGAGACCTGTCCGCCTAGCTCTTCTTTAAGTTCTGTGAGCTCTGCAATATCTTTCTCAAAAGCTCTATTTTGTTTGAGTTTGCCAGTTGAATTCTGCTGTGAGCAAATAAAGAACTGTATAGGGTACAGAAGGTGTAGACAGGTAGAAGTGTATCTGTGGAGTATGCATAAAGCAAATGTACTTCACAGGGCCTGGTTTTCCAAAGCCTTGTAGTTTCAAATATTGACCTTGCAAAGGACAGGAAAATTTCCCCAGGCTATAGTCTCTGTGGTAAGATAAAGAATTGTAACACTGCAAGGTTGCTGGCTCAAAGACAGACAGGTTACTGACGGATATGTAAAGATACTGGGAAATTGCTGTAAGAAGAGAATGTTTGCTAAAATCAAGCTTTTGTTGCAAATTGCATTTTGGAAGGTCACCTTGCTTGTCTTACTGAATGTTATGAGCTTCTATTGTTAAACTTGTTAAACTATACTTAGCAAAAACCCCACCTATGTTCTCTTCCTGTAACTTCCTGGTCTGGAGAACAAATGTGGGAAGAGAACCCCAACTCAGGGTTAATTTCCCAAATGGAAGGAGTGCCTCTCTCTTGAGGGTTCCAAGAGATTAACCCATTTTCGGGGCTTCTCACTGCTCAGAAAGATGGGCTTTGAGTAATCTTTGGTGGGGAAAAGGGGTGACAAATCCGTGAGAGGCAAAACAACAGGTATCTATATGGGGGCGGGGGGGGGCAGGCAGTATGGCAGAAGCCAGTAGGGTGGATAGTTTGAACAATGTGGTGAAATTATGGAAGGAGGCTTATGAAGGATAAGTATAAATATCAAGGATAAATAAAATAACTGCTAATCAGTGTTGAAAGTCCAGCTAAATTTGCAGAAGATGAATTTGCAGTGATTTCCTTCAGTAACCTAGGTGCAGGAAAGGAGAAAGGGCATATGTTGGACTGATTCAAAGTTAAGAGAGCCTACGTGTGAGAAACACTAGGTGAGGATATTAAAGGAGCTGTCAAGAGAAGTTAAAGGGTAATATCATTGGGCTCTAGGCATAGCAGGCAAGGAAATAAAGTTAAGAGGGTAGAATGCAAGGAATGAGGGTGTATTAGTCCATTTCTGTTGTTTATAACAAAATACATGGAACTGGGTATTTTATAAAGAAAACGAAATTTATTGCTTACAGTTTCAGTGGCTGGAAGTCCAAAGTCCAGGGAACACAGCTGGTGAGGGTCTTAGTGGTGGCAACAGTGACCCAGAGGTCTCACATGGCAGAAATGGCAGAGCAGAGAAAGACTAACTTGTCATGTGCTCTCCTTTTAAAGCCTTCAGAACCATGTCCTTGGCCACCATTTTTAATACATTCACTTTTATTTTAGGCATGGTCCTACAATCTAATCACCTCTTCAAGGCCCCACCTTTCAGTTACCATAATAGGATTTCCCACCTTCAACAGTTACAGTGGGGATTAAGTTTCTATTTTTTTTGTGTGTGTGTGTGACTGGTAAGGGGATCGTAACCTTTGGCTTGGTGTCGCCCACACCACGCTCAGCCAGTGAGCCCACCGGCCATCTCTATATAAGATCCGAACCTGCAGCCTCGGCGTTCCCAGCGCCACACTCGCCCGAGTGAGCCACAGAGTCGGCCCTAAGTTTCTTTTCTTTTTTTTTTTTCTTTTTTGTCCTTTTTGAGACCGGCCCCACCGTGCTCAGCCAGTGAGCGCTGTGAGCGCAGTGGTCATCCCTATATAGGATCCGAACCTGCGGCGGAGCGCTGCTGCGCTCCCAGCGCCGCACCCTCCCGAGTGCGCCACGGGCTCGGCCCCTAAGTTTCTAATATATGAACTTTGGGGACACAATTCAATCAATCCACAGCAGAGGGGCACCAAGGGACCGAGACTTGGGTTAGCTGAACATAGACACAATAGACTAGGGAACAGAAGTCTCCTCACTTGCAGTTCGGATTTAGAAGTCACAAAGTTTCAGGTGACAAGGTCCAAGGTGTGGCATGTAGATTAAGGTTATTAAGCACACGGAGGCCAGGGTCATCCACATGGCCAGTAAGGCTGCCCATGATGATGTTAGGTGAGATGCAAGTTTGGCAATTGGCTCAACTCAGTTTCACCAACCAACCAAGTTCTAAAGTGTTGTTTTTTTTGTTTTTTTTTTTTAAAAGATGACCGGTAAGGGGATCTCAACCCTTGGCTTGGTGTTGTCAGCACCATGCTCAGCCAGTGAGCAAACCGGCCATCCCTATATAAGATCCGAACCCGTGGCCTTGGTGTTATCAGCACCGCACTCTACCGAGTGAGCCACAGGCCGGCCCTGTGTTGTTTGTTTTTTTAATGAATGTGGAAGAATGGCTAGGAGGTTGGTAGATGGTAACTTAAAAATGAAGTTCTTTTAAGACACTAGGACTCCAGCCTTAGTGTTAACACAGTTGAATGTTACCCAGTGTAACATTCCAGCTAACAGTGTGGGTTCCTGGTTCTGCTTCTTTACTGATTATCTAAACATTAGCAAGTTACTTATCCTTTCTTTGCCTGTTTCCTTAACTGAACGTGGGGATAATAGTCCCTATCTCATAGGGTTATTGTGAGAATTAAACGAGGTAACATGTATAAAGTGTTGGGAAAATACTGAGCACTTCATAAATGTTAGCTATTATTATTAAAGGGGAGACTGATATATAAATGATTACAATACTGTACATTGCAATACTTCAGGAGCTGTACCTGGGATAATCAGGGAAGTCTTCAATTAGGTGACAGCTGAGGTGACTGCAGAAGAAAGTCCAAGATTCGGACAAACAAGGTGCATGGTGGAGTGGTGAGGTCCAGGTGGAATGCTCACCGTCTGCCAGGAGGGACCGGGCTAGCTGCTTTACAAATATTATCACATTTACTACCACATCCCTGCAAGATATGTCTCTTCATTTTACTGAGGAGGAGGCTCGGAGAACTTTAAAAAACTTACCCTTGGGAACACATGAATGGAAAGAACAGGATTTTTATTTAAAAATAAGATGGTTTGGCCCAAGAGCGACTCAGCAGAGGGAATTCTGAAGTGCGAGACAGAATAGCCATATCACTGAGTGAGAGTGGGGGGCTGGGGGCGTCGAGGATGGAGTCTAAGAGGGTTTTTTTCGCTTGTCATAAGAAGTTTGCCCTTGAATCTGAGGGCACTGCCGAGAGAGCAAAAGATCTTCAGCAGGCGCCACACAGTGCGTTGAAACCCAGCCTGTCGTCAGGAAGAGCAGGAGGACGCCCAGGTGGGTCAGTGGTTCCGCAGCTGCTGAGCGCCCGAGTCCGCCCCGTCACGGGCAGGGGCTTAGCAGCAAGTGAAGTGCGCGTCGCCCGACGACTTAACGCCCCCGGCTGGTCGCTCCCCAGGCTCCTTCAGGGCCCCTGTGTCCACGTGCGCAGCGCTGGCAGCCTGTCCAGGGGCTGATCACGCGCCGCCACCTCGGGTCTGGGGCCAAGCGCCGCCGGCGACCCCACCCCTTCGGCGCTCCCAGGTGTCGGCCCCGGTGCCCCGGCTTCCCCCGCCCCAGCCAGGTG
>NW_007726662.1:504897-506967 GCF_000696425.1 Galeopterus variegatus
CGGGCGGGAGGACTGGGTCCCTGGGTCCCTGGGTCCCTGGGTCCCTGCACCCCGGCCGCCCTGCCTGCCTCCTCCTGTGAACGCGGTCCCCTCCTCGCCCTCAGAACTCCACGAGGCCGTCCCCCGCTCCGAGGATAGGGCAGGCCTCAGGCTGCGGCCCAGACGCGGAGCTCCCTTCCTTGTTCGGGTTTCCTAGCGGGGCACCAGTGAGGCGATTGCATGCTGGGACCTGGACTGAGTGGGGCGGGGGACAAGCCAGTATGTGGCTATGCTTGAGGGGGACTCTTCAAGTCAGCGGCCCCCAAAGCTCAGAATTTTAATTCCGAAGTCCCATATGAATCGGATTTTTGCATAACAGTGGTGGTTGGTTATCTTGCCCTAACTCCTGTGATTCCTGTAGAATGACAGCCAAGCAGGACTTTAAAATTCCTTCTGAAACGAGATAGCAAGTGTCCGTTGACTCGTTGCCACTCTTTTCGTGAACTTTCTTAATGTTTTCCAATGCCGCTTGGTCTTAGAACTGTCCAAAGAGCATCACTTTTACATTCCAACACACACCAAGGTGAAAGGAAGTGGGTTCTTTTTGTTTTGACACAAAGAATAGCTGCGTATAATATTTACACTATTGTGTGTTTGTTTTTAAAATAGCTACTACAGTTTCTACAGGAATTCTCACAGCAGACTATGTCTAGGACCCATGAAATCAAGAAACAAGTGGACGGACTAATTCGGGAAACCAAAGCCACAGATTGTCGCCTGCATAATGTCTTCAATGACTTCCTTATGCTATCCAATACCCAATTTATTGAGAATGTGAGTTATTTAGTTACATCATATTTATAAATAATACTTTTTTGGGGAGCAAGAGATATCGTAATTTTAAATGAGCTATTATTGGATTCCTTCCTAAATTTTGGTGGAAGTGTTGGTTCTTGGTAATTGGAGCATCTTTGTCTAGGATTAATGCTTCTGCTTTTTATCAGTAAAGTTTTAAGTTTGTGTTTTTCAAGTCTTCTAAAAAACCTAATGATAAAATTACCTCGTATTACCTCTAGTCTTTCCACCCCTTTTTAGTTTTGAGAGTAGTCAGCAGTTGTGGGTCACTCAAATAAACCTTGTTATGGCACGTTGTGTAAGGACTGCCGTATACCTGGCCTGACACTCGGGGCACCAGCATGTGGCTTCAGTTATTGATTGGGCCCATTATATTCTGATAAATTACATTAAAAGGATGTGTAAGTCTGCTTGGAATATTCTCAACTAAGCTTTTCTTATAATGGCTGAACCTATACTATAAAATCAACTACAGACAGGTAGTTTTGACCCGTGTGTAATTTTGTCTTTATATTGAGTTTCTGCCAGGTGCTAGGAATATGTAGGTAAATTAGATAGAGCCTTTACCTTAGTAAATAACATAATTCCAGACTTGAAAGGAAATAAGTATGGCTGGAGCCAAGTGAGTGAAGGGGAAACTGTTAAGAGATGAGGATGGAGAGGAAGTGTAGTTAAGCTAGTCTGTGTTTTCATAGGGTGTCTAACTTTCTGAATATCAGCATTAATTTGTGAACAGAGGATTATTAAAGTAGGCTATCTCCTGATATTGTAAGATGTGAAGTAATAGAAAAGATTTCCAAAATTGCAAATTATAAAAAGCCCAAGATTTAAGGTTAAGAGAACACCAAATAATGCCATGCGGCAACTTGTGCAGCATGTTTCTGCATTTTTTATTAGCTCAGGTTGAAATGCCACTTCTAGCCTTTTTAGGAGAGCCTTGTGTAAAATAAAGATCTTATTAAAGGTCGTAGAGATCTCTTTGCCTGTTATTTTCTTTAGTGGCAAAAGAACACTGGTAAGTTTGAAATATAACAAGTAGTCAAGTAAAATCAGTAGTCATTTCCTGATCATCTACACAGAACATCCGTGATTGCTTCTGAGCAGTTCTCTCACTGGAAGAGGCAGTGTAGGGGACTCTCTACTTCCCTGGCATACACAGCCCCATCACTTTTTCATCAAGCTGAATTTGGTGTCTTTTAAAATACGCTTGTTGCTCTCGTTCTGTACTTTTCTTGC
>NW_007726662.1:507609-510061 GCF_000696425.1 Galeopterus variegatus
CCGAACCCGGGGTCTTGGTGTTATCAGCACCGCACTCTACCGAGTGAGCCACGGGCCGGCCTAGGAACTTCTTTTTTTTAAATCACAGTCTTCAGGACCTCGCTTTTCTTCAGCTCTTCTCTGGCCAAGTTTTCTTAGATTCTGAGTTTTCCATGATCTAGTTTTTGTGGAGTTTGTTTTTGTTTTGTTTTGGTAAGAGTTTTTTATTTCTGTGCACTTCTGTGGATTTCCCGTTTTCCATACATATCTCTCCATCCTCTTAATGTTAAGTCCTTGTGCCTCTTCCCTTTCCAGTCTGTAGCCGGAAATCCTCTCTGGGTGTGTAGGTTGCCATTGCTGAATTTGTCTGCTTTCCAGACCTCATACAATGCTACATGTTACAGGTTTTTGTGTTCATGGCAGAACATGGTAATGTTTTTTTTTTTTGTCCTTTTTGAGACCGGCTGCACTGCGCTCAGCCAGTGAGCGCACAGGCCACCCCTATATAGGATCCGAACCCGCGGCGGGAGCGCTGCTGCGCTCCCAGCACCGCACTCTCCCGAGTGCACCACGGGCTTGGCCCGAACATGGTAATGTTGAAAGAACATCTAATGCTTATTAAAATTCTGGAAAAATTGGGCCGGCTAGTTAGCTCAGTGGGTTAGAGCACAGCCTTGTAACACCAGTGTCAAGAGTTCAGATCCCCATACCGGCCAGCTTCCAAAATAAATAAATAGATAAGTAAAATTCTGAAAAAAATCTCCTTGCTGTGCGTGTTTTCTTCAAAACCTGACAAGGGTACTCATGTGTTACGATTTAGGCTTGAATGATGGTGCCATTTGGTTTTATGGTAGTTTATAAGAAAGATTATTCAAAGTCAGGTAAGTTTCTGGGTTTCTTAATTAACCTCAGAGGCAGCCACAGAGTTGCAAACTACATTATAGAGTTAGTGAAACAGTCTGGACTTTCTAGGGCAAGAACAGTCAGGACTTTCTAGGGCAAGAGAAACTAGTATCATTTAAGTAAAGGCTCAAGAGGGGACACTGAAGGAGGAGAAGGACTGATTAACGTTGTCCAGTGTTTTAGTATCTCATCAGAAGATAACACAGTTCACGCGACACTGAGGGTTGCGATCCGTTGCCGGACACGGAAAAAGACAAAAAAAAAAAAGAAGATAACACAGTTCTTAAAGCTTCATTAATCTGTTAATTTAGGAATTTTATCCTGAAATATTAAGTGCCATGGTTAATGACTTCAGTTTCAGCCCTCTCTTTTTTGTGAGGGGGCAGCTGGCTGGTGTGGGGATGCAAACCTTTGACCTTGGTGTTACCAGTACTGTCTCTGACCTAGTGAGCTAACTGGCCTGCCCTCCTATTAATTTATAAAAGCAGGTTTTGGTCATTTTTACCCCTTCCTTTTCTTTCTTTCTCTTGAAGAAACAGATGGAGTTGCTGAAGCTATTAGATACTTGATTAGAGAGGGGGTAAAGCTCAAAAACCTTATTGACCTATAACTTCCTGCACAGGCTGAGCCTGCCTTATTTTATGTGATGATGTTTCTTGCTTTTGACACTCCAGGCTTCTCATTCCTTGGAGGTACCGTATGCCCTGCTGCTCCTGGGCCTTTGCTTACTTTGCTCTGTGTGCCTCTACCCTTTGACATTTGTCTGTCTTCCAGGTTTCAGCACAGTTATTACTTCCTCCTTGACCTTTTGCACTAGGCACACCCCCTGGATACAAACTTGAAGCAGCATCATATACCCTTCTTTAGTAGACTTCCCACAATCATAATTTTATGGTTATTAATAGGATCTGATGAGTTGAACTCCCCTTCTAAAGTAATCTCCATATTTTTGTAAATGTATTCACAGGGCCCATCACAAACCTGATAGATAGGAACTCAGTGTGTATTTGAATGAATGAATGAATAAACACGTAAATGAAAACTACCAGGGCTTTGTATAATCTGTTAAGAATTCCCCAGCCCTGGTCCCTTTTCCCCCAGTTCCCCACCTTCACGTCTTACCCCGTCTCTCTAAAGAGGGAAAGCTCCTTTGAAGGGAAATACCAAAGATATTTAACAATTTTGGGTGTAGCTACCTGATTATAAAATGATCAGAAGACACGTGAAGCCATGAGTTCAGCCTGGTAAGGATGAAGGAAGTTAGCATTGATTGTCTATTGTGTACTGGGTTCTTGAGATGCATATCCTGCTCACCCTCGAAAGATCCAATAGGTTTTAGGTCTTTGTTGGTTGGCTTCTTAGATGTCATGTTTGGCTTTCCAGCTGCAGGATGCTGATGTCTTGTGAGGCAGTTTTTTTTTAATGACAGGCAGGGGGAAACGTAGGGTGTTAATGGTATTCAGACTTCAGTGTGAACTCAACCTTTTAGGTTAATGGTCTTGCTATTGAATTTCTTTTTTTTTTTCCTTTTTGTCTTTTTTCGTGTCCGGCAACGGATTGCAACCCTCAG
>NW_007726662.1:510913-512898 GCF_000696425.1 Galeopterus variegatus
TGGGATCCGAACCCTCGGTGGGAGCGCCGCCGCGCTCCTAAGCGGCGCACTGTAGCAGTGCACCACCGGGCCGGCCCATTGAATTTCTAAAGTAATCTTGGTAGCTGCCATGTCTGAATGTCTTAATTTTAAATTTTACTTATTTTTTTGTTCTTGTCTTTGAAAATTGCCAAAGTAATTTCTGATCTTTATAGAACAATTAGGAAACAACAAGTAAGAAAAAGAAAAATTATCTGAAATTTTATCAGAGGGGAGCCTCTTAATGTTTTGTCATGGATATTCTAAATCCATTTCCAATGCAGACATTAGGCTTAAAAAAAACCAAACCTATTAAAAAAATTAACTACAATTCTTCCACCCCAAATTAACCAACCATTGGACATTGTGATATATTTCTTTGTAGTCTTTTTTTTTTTTTAACTTTAACCTTTTTTAGGTGACAGTGTGTGCGTGTATTTGCAGACTGCATGTTTCTTAATGTCAACTTATTATTTTATAAGCTTTTTATCACATCTTCGAAGCTTTTGTGAATTTAATTTTTTTGTTCTTACTGCATTATATGACTGTCATAATTTACATAACAGTCCTCCAATATCAAATTTTTAAAATAGAATATTTCATACGTGTAAAGTACAGAGAATCATAAGAGCTAAGAAGATGCAGCACCCAGCATTAAAAATTTTAATATTTTTCCATATTTTATTCAAAGGTACCGACTCCCATTTTTTTCTTAACTGTAAACATTTTGGTGAGGGCTCTTTGTATCTCTGCCTTTTTATCTACCTGCGTGGACATGTGCAAGTGCCTGAGTGTGTAGTGTAGGTAGGGATTTCATTTTTTTCATATAGATAACCTTGATTGTAGGGTCATTCTTTTCCTCACTGATTTATGCGTGTATGTGGTGGTGTATGTGGTGTTTATAGGAATTTAAAAATCAGGCTTCTGTGTAATTGTGGGTCTGTTTCTGGCCTCTGCCCTTTCTTGTATTTCGCTGCTGTAAAGAGTAAGTCGNTTGTGGGTCTGTTTCTGGCCTCTGCCCTTTCTTGTATTTCGCTGCTGTAAAGAGTAAGTCGCCATAACTTCTTTTTATTCAGAATTATCGTGGTTATTTATCTTTGGCTTCTTACTTTCCTGTGTGAATTTGAGGATTATCTTGCTATTTTGTTCCACAGAAAATCCTATTAGCATTTGATTGGAATTGCATAAATTTTAAATTTGGTATTTGTGAGTTTCTGATATAAATCAGGATGCTGTGAGCATACTATTGTTTGCATTTATGATTATTTCTTTTGGAACTAAATTTCAAGAAGTAGAATTTTTGTGTCAGATGATATGAACATTTAAAACAATATTGTTTGGTCAGATTGGCAGATATTTTAAAAAGGTGGACAACATTCATTGTTGGCAAAGGTTTGGGAAATGGGCATTGGAGTACACTGCTGCTGACAATGAATTGTCACACAGTTGTGCGTAGTAATCTGGAAATAGCTATGATATTAAAAAATAGTTTTGTCCTTTGACTTGGTAGTCCTGCTTTTGGGACGCCTATAGAAATAAAATGACCGGTGCCTAAGAATATGTGTGTGCATATGTTTAGAGAAGCTTTCTTTAAAAAAGCAAAAACTGGAAATCTCCTTAATATTTACCAATAGAGAACTGTCGAATTAATTATGGTTGAAGGGGGAGGGAGGTCAGGGAGAAATTGGTAAAGGGCCATAAAAAATGTTTACATTGTGTAATGATAAGATTAAAAAAATATATGGTCGAATTTATACAATACAATGTTATGTAGGTATTAAAAAGATTGAGTCAAATCTATATGCATTGACCTAAATAGAAAGTGGTTTATGAGAATATTAGGTGGAAAATGGGGCAGAGAAATGTGTATAGCCCGAGTGCATTTTTATTTAAAAGCATGAGGGGAAGGAGAACTCTGAATATCTATATACGTCTGTATGTATTTGTGTAAGAGCCTCAGGAAACAG
>NW_007726662.1:513975-515713 GCF_000696425.1 Galeopterus variegatus
CCAAGTGGCGCACTCTCCAGTGCGCCACCAGGCTGGCCCTATTTTTTTTTTTTTAAAGATGACTGGTAAGGGGATCTTAACCCTTGGTGACTTGGTGTTGTCAGCACCATGCCCTCCCAAGTAAGCCACGGCCCAGCTCCCCTCCGCCATTTGTTGAATAACCATTTCCTTCCCCATCTTTGTCTCGTTTTACTGTATATTGAATTCTTATATTGTGATTTATTTTAAATAATGTTTTGACCTTTTAAAAATGACTTTGCTTCCATATTTAGCGTGTATATGATGAAGAAGTGGAGGAGCCGATACTCAAGGCTGAGGCAGAAAAACCAGAACAGGTACTTGTGTTAAGTCATGCTTCAGTGGAGTTCCTGACTCACAGAAGAAAAGTGCTAGACACGTGTAATGTGGCTGGTGGGGACGTAGTGGGCAGGGGATGGATCCTGGGGGAGTTGGGAAAGACTGCTCCTGCCAGCAGCCCAACAGTTAAACTCTTTCATTTGCTTGTGAAATTTAACATATTAAGTAATACCTGAATTCCTGAGTTCTGGCATAGAGCAGAGGTCGGCAAACGNGGCGGCGCTCCCGCCAAGGGTTCAGATCCCATGTGGAGACCGGTTCCCGCTCACTGGCTGACCACAGTGTGGGCGCAGAGGGTTGCGATCCCGTTGCCGGTCCCCGGTACGGGCGCAACACCAAGGGTTGCGATCCCGTTACCGGTCAGTAAAAAAGACAAAAAGGAAAAAAAAAAAAAGAAAGTATATGGTTCAGTGGTTTTTAGCTTATTCATAAAGTTTCATAACCATGTTCACTATCTAATTCCAGAACATTTTCATTACCCCATTTATACTGACTTTTTATAAAAAGCATGTTGTACTTTGGTAGTCTAAAAACAAGGAAACCACAATGAGTTGATGGAGCCATAGGTCTGTTTTGGAAGAGTCTCACCTGCCTGTGCTGTAAGGGTCAGTCAAGTGCCTGGCCTTTTGGCAAATCAGTGGTGGGTTTTGCCTCTCTGCTTTCATGTAAATGGAATAAAAATCTACCAGCCATTTTAAGCATCAGAAAGAAAATAAATTTAGGGCCGAGCCCGTGGCGCACTCGGGAGGGTGCAGTGCTGGGAGCACAGCGACGCTCCCACCGCGGGTTCGGATCCTATATAGGAATGGCCGGTGCAGTCACTGGCTGAGTGCGGTGTGTGCAACACCACACCAAAGGTTGCGATCCCCTTACCCGTCACGAAAAAAGACAAAAAAAAAAGAAAGAAAATAAATTTTACCTTCACCGCTTCTATTGCTGCATATGTTAAAGTTCTTGTTGGCTGGTTGGTAAGCCATACTAGTTGACATTCTCAGTAGCTTCGGGTAGGCGTGGCTGCACCACTGCCCCATCAACATGTGTGTTTGGGTAAATGAAAAGCTGTGAAAACCGGCATCTTACTGTTTTTACATTTCTTTGGTCAACAGGGAGGTTGAACTTTTTTCATGTCTCATCATCATTTATGTCTTTTTTTTAAATTTAATTTTTGGTGAATTGACTACAGTTCTTTGCTGTTGGTCCGTGACCCACTGGTAGTGGCCTCAGCCATTTATTTTTATTTATTTATTTATTTATTTATTTTTTCCTTTTTTGTCTTTTTTACTGACCGGTAATGGGATCACAACGCTCGGTGTCGCGCCCGTACCAGGGATGGCAACGGGATCACAACCCTCGGTGTTGCGCCCGCACTGCGCTCAGCCAG
>NW_007726662.1:516512-520993 GCF_000696425.1 Galeopterus variegatus
TTAACATATTAAGTAATACCTGAATTCCTGAGTTCTGGCATAGAGCAGAGGTCGGCAAACGTTTTCTGTAAAGGGCCAGATAGTAAATATTACAGGTTTTGTGGGCCACACAGCTCTCTGTCTCTTCTTCTCCCTCCCATTTTCTCCTTTTTCTTCCTCCTCTTCTTCCTCTACCTCTTCCTCTTCCCGATCTAACCCTTTAAAAACGTAGAAGCTATTCTTGTCTCAAGGGCCTTACAAAAACAGGCCGTAGGCAGGGCTGTAGTTTGCCATCCTCTGGAATAGAATGCTATGTAGCTGAGTTCTTTCAAGACTGTTTCCCTGTCTTTCATGACTGCTTTAATTCCTATTCTACCAGATCAAAATGACAGTAAGATGAATGTCTCTGGAATGCTACAGGATGTGCTAGTACAGAGAATACAGACTGTGTAGTGAATTGACTCTGCAGTAAGACTGCAGGGAGCTGGTGACTTAGAGGGAGATTTTGCCCTCGAGAGGTTATAGTCTTGGTTGGTGCCACAGGACATAGCACGCCAGACGTGTGGCTGCTCAGTGTTTTAAAAGTTCAGACAAGTAAGAGTCACTGGTGTGAGACAGCAGGGAAAAGCTTCAAGGACGAGACTTTAGCTGGATGAAGAAAGAAGGGCCACATTTTAAGGTGATGGGTAAGGGGGCATTTCCACAGAGAGAATGCATGAGCTAAGGTTCAGGATTGGGGCCTATACCTGGTATTTTCGTGGGCTATGTTTGTGGAAGGTGATGGAGGTGAGAAGAAGGAAAGGAGGTGGGGGCTGGATGCTGGAGGGTTTGAGACACCAGTCTGAGGAATGGAGGAGCTGCAGTTCCTACTTTTCTCCTGTGGCCTCACGTGTTGCAGGTGCATAAGCCTTTTCCCTCAGGTGCTCCCTCAAAGCACAGATAAGTAGTTTTGGGTTACGCTGACTTTCTAGCACCTTGGCAGAGATTCTACCTTTTTTTTCCCACTCAGGAAAGCAAAGTGGAATGTGAGGAAGTTTATTATGGGAGTGGCTTTGAATCAATCCTAATTTATTCAGAAAAGGCTTATTATCAGTAACTATTACTATTACTTGTAACATGCAGCTGTTAAACTAGGAGAGGGTATTAGAATCAGCTAAAGTCCTGCCTATCCCCAGCATATTTAAAAAATGAAGTTATTTTTGATAGTACTCAAGGATTTGCTAACCATTTACATACAATAGTATCTGGTTACACCAAGTCAGGGTTAAATTGAAGTGGTAGGTATTTAGTGAGCTACTTTTTAAAAAAACCACTGTATATTTCACAAATATGTTTTCGTAGACTCAATATAATATTAGCTGTTTAACTCAGAACCTAGCATACAAAGAGGAGAGAAAGATGCAACCAAAACAAAAATATTTAAATTAGAAAGACTTCAGTACTTGAGGCAAAGACTAAAGTACTCGTAGGGTTTTCGCCTTTGGCCTCAGGACGACACAGTATGGTCTGGTTCCTTCAGTGATGTATCAACTTCTAGAATGTTTGTGGGGAGTGGAAATGACACTAAATATTTTTTCAGTATTTCTCACAATTGATGACACACTTGTGTATGAGGGGACTGTCATTGAGAGCTGCTGTTGTAGGAAGTAGAGACCTGTGGAAAATATTCAGCAGGTTGGTGATATGAACAGATTTATTTTTTGGGGGGGTGCGGTATTATTGTAGGGTGATAAAAAGTATAGAGTAGAGATCTGACCCTCTCCTGATGTGGAACAAATTTACAAAATAATTGTAATTGTCCAGTTTTTTTTTTTTTTTTTTTTAATGTAATTGAAAAATGACATCTCTGGCTGGAGTATTTTCTTCTAAGTCGTAAATCCTAAATTGTCCAAGGGAGCAGTAACCAAGGTTAGTGGGATACAGTCAGTGGTGAATCTAGAAATCTAGGTCCTTTATTCCTCTAGTAGTGGGGCAGTAACATGCCACTCGTTGTTAGGGTACTTTCACACAGCTTATCTAACTGAACCATTACACAATGNATTGAAAAATGACATCTCTGGCTGGAGTATTTTCTTCTAAGTCGTAAATCCTAAATTGTCCGAGGGAGCAGTAACCAAGGTTAGTGGGATACAGTCAGTGGTGAATCTAGAAATCTAGGTCCTTTATTCCTCTAGTAGTGGGGCAGTGACATGCCACTCGTTGTTAGGGTACTTTCACACAGCTTATCTAACTGAACCATTACACAATGGCTGCATTTCTCTTTTTGTAGATGATGAACATGAAGCTCCGGGACCTTAGGTAGCTTCATTCATGCCTAGAAAGTGGCAAACTTGAGATTTAAACTTGCAGTCTTACTCCAAAGTCTGTGTTAAAGCATTCAGCGGAATTTGACTGTGTTGACTTTTTAAGTAAGGTTTTTGGAGCATGAGTCTAGGTTTTAGAGAGCATTCACAGTGTTTTCGTGAGGCAGTATCAATATGTTGGAGATCTATACTGAATGGTGTTTTTTTTTGTAGGAGAAGACCCGGGAACAGAAAGAAGTAGATCTGATTCCTAAAGTCCAGGAGGCTGTGAACTACGGTTTACAAGTATTGGACAGTGCATTTGAGCAACTTGATATAAAAGCAGGAAACTCAGACTCTGAAGAAGATGATGCTAATGAGCGGGTGGAACTGATCCTTGAACCAAAGGTAAAGACATTCAATTCAAATCTTTATTGTTTTTCTCGTATGTCTTAGGTCTTTACTTGGGCACATGATTAGTAAGGCACTCACTTTACCTCTAGGAAGTGAGCCTGTCACTTAGCAATCTCACACTGACTCTGTCAGAAAGACTTGCTTGATGGGGCATTGATTGAGCACTTATGAGGTACAAGGCACCATGCCAGGTTAGGGGGTACAGAGATGCAGGGCATGGTTTCTGCTCTCACCGTGTTTATTACAGTCTGGAGGGAGAGAGAACATGAGTAACCATTGTAAGTGCTCTGAGAGAGAATCGACTGACTTCCAGATGGGATGTTTAGGGTGAAGATAAGATTGAATTTTTTTGTGAACTATTTATTTATTTCTTACTTCAGAAGTTTTGTTGTTTTTAAATTTTTAATTGATAAAAAATTGTACATATTTATTGTGAACAACATGTTGTTTTGAAATATGTATACATTGCGGAGTGGCTTGATTGAGCAAATTAACTTATGCATTGCCTAACATACTTAACATTTTTTGTGGTGAGACACTTAAAATCTACTGTTAGCAATTTTCAAGAATACCGTACATTGTTATTAACTGTAGTCACCATGTTGTACAATAGATCTGTTGACTTCTTCCTCCTGTCTAACTGAAATTGTATATTCTTTGACTAACATCTCCCCAATCCCCAGCCCCCCAATCTTAGGGTGAAGATGAGGTCTGAATTGGGTTTTGAAGGATGAGGAGGGTCATGAGAGGTAGAGTGTTGGGAACCTGAAATTCTGTAGTTTGTGCTAAGGAAGACTGCAGAGGGTTGAAATGCGATTGGGTTGTTTCTGGGTTTTGCTAGTACAGATAAGGCTGCTGTGAGCATGTGTGTACAGACTGCCTATGATCCTAGCACGTGCTGATTGCTTACTATTCCTTTCTCTCATATCCTTAAAGGAGACAATTGGGGCAACACGGAGTCACTCAGCATATACACAGAAGGTTGGCTTATTGATTTTGAGAGTGTCCTTGTGACACTCAAGTGCCTTATGAATTAAAACATGCCACAAAACCAGACCCTTCTAGTCATTCATTTAGCTGCACATTTCTCATCCACTTTGCACCTTGCAGAGTTGTGCCCAATTGGGGCAGATCCTTTGGCACTGGTACACTTGTTGGCTTGCTTTTTCACTGTGTGGACTTAGAAGTCAGCAGTGAACCCTGGGAAATGTCTTGCCTGGGCCACGCTTGTTACTTCCAAGTGGCACACCACTTTCTCTTTTACAGGAGGGCTTGTGAATGCCATCTGATTCAGTGAGAGTTAGTCCAAATTAGCACCCTGTCTTTTCTTTATACATAATTGATTGCTGTTTTATCATTAACCTTCCCAATATTTCTGTTGTGTGAGCATCAGAAATGCCTCCCTTACCCACCAAGGACCTTTTGAGGGAAAAAATATCAGGGCCAAAGGGTATTTTTAAAAGACCAAGGGGACAGGTCAGCTTTTCCTTCTGCAGCGGAAGGTAGGAGGTTGTCCTAGGGCAGAGTGCTTTCTTGACCGTAAGTTTTTAACGTGTAATGGGTAGGACTAAAAGAAGTGGAGGACTGAAATGGAAGGATCTCCAACATGTATTATACTATGTACGCAGTCTCCTTCATTTCATTGTTTTGTCTTACCATCTGGTCTTATTTTACCAACCTCATTTTTCTAATTTCTGCACTGTTGAACCACTTGGGGTGGCGGTTCTTCTGTTTCTTGGGTTGTGTTTTTCTCCCTGATAGAGGTTCTCATCTGTCTTTTGGATACGTTTCTTTAGTTTGTTACGT
>NW_007726662.1:522136-524018 GCF_000696425.1 Galeopterus variegatus
ATATGGGATCCGAACCCTCGGCGGGAGCGCCGCCGTGCTCCCAAGCGCCACACTCTACCGACTGCGCCACCGGGCCGGCCCAGGATAAATATTTTTATATAGAGAAGCAGAATAAAGAAGTACTAGTGAGCCCCCCCAATTTTTTTATATAAATAAAGACAATAATATAGTATTTATATATTAATTATAATTTGATATATAATGTTAATATATTTTTATTTTTTGTTTATGTAAAATATAAACAAACTGTGGATATGTATTTGTCTCACCAGTACTGCTTTTTAGAGGAGGAAGGTGCTCGCTGGAATTTTCAGTTTCTTTCCTTGGTCTTCCTTTTTTTCAGCGTTTTAATATGAGGTTGTGCCCTTTCTTTGTTGGGTTACTGCTAGTAAACCTTTTGTAGGTTTTTGCTATTTTTATTAATTTTTGTTAATTAGGCACTTAGGGAGGGAAATTCTATGTGATTCGGCCCTACTTTGCTATCTTTACCTAGGATTTGACTTTTTTTAAATCAGTGAATTTTTAAATTTTTTTTTTACTTTTAATCTTGCTGTTTCTTATTCTCCACTTTTACAATGTGGCTTGTTTTGGGTAGTCAGAGGGAAGAAAATGTCAAATGAAATAGTTAATTTTATTTTCAACCTAAATATTTAATGGTTTATTCCCTTTCATTTTTTACAGGACCTGTACATTGATCGTCCTTTACCTTATCTAATTGGGTCAAAGCTGTTCATGGAGCAAGAAGATGTAGGTCTTGGAGAACTGTCTAGTGAAGGTACTCTTCTTCACCCAGTATTTTTGTTACTTTTAACATTTATGTCTTTTTTATTTTAAAATAATTTCATCCTTACATTAAAGTTGCAAGAATAGTACACAATGAACTCCCATGTACCCTTCATCCAGGGTTACCAGTTGTTAATGTGTCATGACATTTGTTTATCATTCTTTCTAAATATACATAATATGTTTTTCTGAACCTATTTGAGGCATTGTGCCCCATTACTCCTAAGTATTTCTAAGTATAAGAACAAGGACAGTCTCTTATATAACCACAGTATAATGATCAAAATTAGGACTTTTACTGGACATAATAGTATTACCTAATCTTTAGTCATATTCAGATTTTTCCACTTGTTCCAATAATGTCCTTTATAGTTTCTCTTTTTTCTCTGGTCCAAGACTCACTCTAGGACCACTCACGGTATTTAGTTGTCAAATCTCTCTAGTCATCTTTTAGTCTGATACAATTTCCCGACATTTGTTTGTTTTTCATATCCTTGACATTTTTGAAGAACATAGGCCAGGTTTTTTTCTTTGTAATGAATAATTATTTTTGTAAGTATTCTGTGGGAAGATACTTTGAGACTATGTAAATATCACAGTTCTTACTATTATGAAGAGACTTTTAATTCCAGCGGATGAGTATTAATGTTTTATCAAAATCTCTGTGATGCTGTTGTATGGTGGTTTGTGGTGTTTAGGAGGAACTAAGGACATTTTCTTGTGAATATTGGTGGCAACTCTGTCTCCCTTCTCAACAGAAGGTTCCATAGGCAGCGACCGTGGTAGTATCGTGGACAGTGAAGAAGAGAAAGAAGAAGAGGTATGGACTGTTTGGCATGACTAGCTCATGGTGGGCACTGATAGAAGCCATATTCTGAAGTTTTTTTCCTTTGGGTTAGATTTCCTTTTTGTCTTGTGTACAAAAACATGTAAAACAGCTTTAATCTCTTTCACCATCACCCTCCCTCTCATCTTGCCGCCAAAGCCCTCATTCTCCCAATATATTTTGAAGACGGCAGCATAGATGTTTTGGTGGAATCTCTGCCTGAGTTATAGTCTTTGAGTTTGTGCTAACTTTGAATAATTCTAGGGAAAAAAA
>NW_007726662.1:524416-545258 GCF_000696425.1 Galeopterus variegatus
TCTCTGCCTGAGTTATAGTCTTTGAGTTTGTGCTAACTTTGAATAATTCTAGGGAAAAAAATAGACATTTAAAATTTTTAACTATAAATCCTTCTAGGGCAGAGGATGCTTCTTAGTGCATACACTTATGTTTTAGCTCTGCCACCTCCAGCGTTTTTATACCCACAGACCATGATCTGCCCCTGGCCTAGGGTTTCAGGGTCTGTGGGCCTCGACCACAGATGTATCTGGAGTTGTTCCCTTAGATGGAATATTTGTTGTTGCAAAGGGCAGAGGCACTATAAAGGATAGCCCTTGAGTGTAAGATTTTTAGAAGGAGTCAGTTTTGTGTGCGTGTCCCTCTTTTCTCATTCATCCCACTTTCTGCAGCTCCCCTCCCTGGCCCTCCTTCCTCCAGCCCTCCATACAAAAAACTTAGCAGTAGGAAATAAGCTCTTCTTAAGTAACCTTGCTATAACAGATGGTCATTAGCTGAATCCTTTGTTTTTAGCTATTGATGTAGCTCTTTAGCAAATTGCTGATAGCAAATACTGATGTTGCCTTCTTGGGCCTGATGAAATAGTTATCCTACCTCGATGGAATGCAGAGCCAAGTCTAAAATGTAAAGTAACACAAACTGAGTTTTGAGTTTTGATAATTTACCTAATTAAATGTGCAACTCTTTAAATCCAAAGGTTAAAGCTGAAAGTTCAGATATGAACAAATTGTTAGTAGTGTTTAAATAAACCACAAAAATTACAAGTTAACCAGAACAACTCTTTGCAGTATTGCCACCATCTACCATATCTGCACCTTGGTACTTAAGACGACTAGTAGTCAGTACAAAGAGACAGAGTATCAGAGCTTTTCTTCAATTTGACATAGAGTCAACTTGTCCCAGAGACGTAGACCTGAAACCATTTCTGTGCATCTAAGTAAATAAAGTTTGTGTTAACAACAAAACCTTTCTTTTCCCCTAAAGGAGTCAGATGAAGATTTTGCCAGTCATAGTGACAATGATCAAAACCGGGTAAGGCTCATGTGCTTAAGTGATTTTATTTTCAATTTTAATTGAAGCATAACATATACAGTATAGTAAAATTACTTTCAAATAATTTATGACAAAGTTAGGATTTTTTCATGTTTATAACTAATTTTCCTTTAAGTACGTCATGTATTTAGGTTAACTACCTTCTTTGTATATTTTTCTCCAATTTTACTTTAAAAGTTATCATCATTTTTCTTAGAAAACAAAGATGTAAAAAATAAAATTGGGAAACAGAGCCTCTAAAAGAAGGCCAAGTCACCCGAACTGAACGATTTCACACGAATCCCCTTCCCCTGTTTTACATTGATGACGGTAACGTTGATGAACGCTCACAAGATGAAAATCTTCTAATCCTACCATCATAGTACTGCCACCTTAATCTTTGTATATCTATCTAAGGGCATATTCTTTTCATAATATGCACATTTTATTTTCTGCTTTTTTATGTTACCATGTCATAGTGTTTCCTTGTCATTTAAGATAGTCTTTGTAATTTGCTTTGTAAACTATATTTTTAAACATGCTGATATATGATAATGTCATAGTCTCTAAATGTACAAGGGAAATAGTTTATTTCTGGAGTTTTATTTTTGAAATATTGCTATATTTAATATTTTCATACATAGAAATCTTTACTTCGGTTAGTTTCTTAGAAATAAGGTGGTGTAGAGTTATGTTAATGGCTCTTGATACTCCTGTCTGACGGGTGTTCTGAATTACAGATCAAGTATATTGATTTTCCTATAGTCTCATTAACATTGATTTTCCTACAATCAGCTGGGGTGATGATTTTAGCTAATTTTTTTGCTACAGTAATGTATTTATAGTGATATATTGAGATTATGTCAACTTGCATTTCAATTGCCTAACTGGGAAATATTTTTTCTCAAAAATTTACAACTATAACATGAAGGGTTTTGTACTTTTTCATTGGTATTTGTGTTATCTTGGTTGCATTCATAAATGTGGTTTGTCTCTAAAATTTTAATAATCATCTTTTCTTCAGAGGATATTTATTTCTATAGAATTTACTATAAGATTCATAAATACAGACAGTTTTTCAAATAGTATAATATAGTGATTAAAAGCCTTGGCTTACTCATTTGTTTTTATTGTTAAAGATAGACTGGTTTTGTGTGCCACAGTGAGCCTCAGAGTTGTAAGGACTAAATTAGACAATTAAGTACTTTTAGCATGGTGTCTGGCACAGTTTATTAATTTGCACACTAAAAATTTTTTTTAACTATTCAAGTTATACATATCAGTGGCTACCTTCAGAAAAGTTAGAAACTAGTGGATAAGGCTAAGTTTGAGCCCTTCAATCCTCATCTTCTCTGCATAATCTCCAGAGGTAACTGGTATTACGATCTGGGAGTGTGTCTTGTAATACTTAGTATTTTGCTCTTATATTCTTTCCTTTATGTTCTTATTAAAAAATAAATTATTGGGCCGGCCCGGTGGCGCATTCCGTTGAGTGCGGCGCTTGGGAGTGCGGCAGCGCTCCCGCCGAGGGTTCGGATCCCATATAGAGACCGGTCCGCTCACTGGTTGAGCGCGGTGCGGGCGCGACACCGAGGGTTGAGATCCCATTGCCGGTCGCGGTACGGGTGCGACACTGAGGGTTGCGATCCTGTTACTGGTCACGAAAAAAGACAAAAAGGAAAAATAAATAAATAAATAAATAATTTATTTAGATTCCAAGTAAGTCTTGTGTGCTATTTGTTCCAGCACATGTACCGCTTCAAAATCTGCTACATCATCATCATCATCATCATCATTGTTTTAAAAAGCTGTTATCTTTTGAGGGAGGATCCTAAAGGCTCAGTGACAGTGTCTCCTTTTCAGCTTGATGACTGTGTCTAATCATTCTAATTTGGTGTTCTGTACTCTTAGCACAATGTGCACATGAGTGATGAAGAAGAGGATGATGATGGCTGTGACCTTTTTGCTGACTCTGAAAAGGAGGAAGAAGACATTGAGAATGTTGAAGAACATGTTAGACCTGTAAGAAGGACTGTAGTTGCTATCACTTGGCCAGGCTTTAGAAATGGTACCTAGGACACATTCCTTTTATTGTCGTGTATTTTTGTAGCTATCTCGTTTTACACCATATCTGTCATTTTGTTTACACTTTTGAAAATAATGGTAAGTATCCCAAATTGCCTTACAAGTACCACTTTCTTCTTTAAATGTTACAATTTTCCCAGTCAGATCATTCAGAATATATTCAGTTCCAGAGTTTTAAGACCTTGTTGCTCCTCCCTCTCCACTCAAGCACCTTATGCCAGGTTTTTAAATCTAGATTTTCAAGTATTAAATTGCAGTGTTAAAAACATAAGAAATAAAGAGCATCACCCTTTGAAGGAATGCTCTATGAGTCTTGTTACTTGGGTCATCTGTAGAGGGTGCTTATGTTTAAATTCATTTAATTAAACCCTATTTTCTGTCAGTTGAGTTTCTTTGCATAATTTTATTAGGTGTCCCAAATTGCACTAGTTTGTTACAAAAGAAGTGACTTTTTTTTTGGAGGCTGGCTGGTAAGGATATCCAAACCCTTGACCTTGTATTATCAGCACCGCACTCTAATCAACTGAGCTAACCCAACAGCCCTGAAAGTGATTGTTTTGGTCTCTTTTGCCTCTAGAAAAGAAGTAGACCTACGTCGTTTGCTGATGAGCTGGTGGCTCGGATCAAAGGGGATGCCATGAGCCGAGTTGAAGAGGAGCAGACAGGTGAGCCGTAGACACAAGTTAATGGGGCGGTCAGTGAGGTGCCAGATCCTCTGCTGGTTTCATAAAGGGCAATTTCCCTTTTTAATTTCTAAGGCACAAGAGACTTAAATTGTCGTTGTTCTTTTGGTTTATAGACTCCTTTTGATAACTGAACTCTGTAGACCCCACAGGAAAAATCCACATGTACATGTCATTATAACAATTTACATACAATTCCAGGTGATTAATGGGTATCCCAGAGAACCATGGGCACCAGAATAAGAATCGCTGGCTCAATATTCACTCTTATATCTTGAATAAATAAAAATAAACTATACAGTATACGCCAGTTATTTAACAGGGTAGAAAGATATCAGAATAATTCTTTCAACAAGTTCAGTCCTGATATAGTCAAGAATGCACACAACCTTGGGGTGTAAACGGAAGCCGTCTGTTTTACAAAGAGACACTTGAGTGCTTACTATCGGAAAGGCACTGGGTTACGTGTTCTGGTAGAGCTGGGATACAAGTTGAATGGATGGCTCTTGGTTTCTGATGCATGAGGATAACGGATATGTAAAGAACCAGTATCTGTAGACTAAATGTGGACCAAGTGTTGTTAAAACTGAAATATTCTTCAAGCCTTATCCTCAGGAGAAGCAAAAACACGGAAAACCTTGAAAGAGAAGGAAAGAACTCCTTCAGATGGTGAGCCTTGTCCTTCAGTTCTGTTTCCTTAGGAGCCTTTTGGCTCGGGAATGTTGTTTACATAATTCATAAAGTGCTATTTTATTTTACTTTTTTTGGTGACCGGCCAGTATGGGGATCCGAACCCTTGACTGTGGTGTTACAACACCGTGCTCTACATAAAGTGCTACTTAGTGGGGTCTCTCTCCATTCACTTTTTCAAAGCATCCAAAAGCGTGTTTTGAGGTGCTGGGAAGAGAGATGGGTGTGGAGTAAAAATGTCCTGAAAAGATTTGAATTTTTAGATTTTAGATTGATCGTTACTGGTCTTTGTAGAATTCTCTAGAAGTATAGAAACTACAGATCTGTAGCATTTCTTTCAATAAAGAATCTCAGACCCTTTATATTAGATAGTAGTGCCCTTTCCATTTCCCTCGTCCCTGTGTCAATCCGCAGATCTCTTCGTTTAGTGTACATGTCCTTGTTCAGCATTCTTGGGGCGATGAGTCTTGAATGTGACAATTGAACCATATACTTTCTTTGAAATAAGTAAGATCAGATGAAGGGGGATTGCCTAAAGAATTCATTGTCTGTTCCAGACTTGAGATGGGAGCCCAGAGAGCCTTTTGAGGGGTTCAGTGGGGTTTTGTTTGACATTCATCAGACTGCCCCTCAATACTTCTTGTTAAATATGCTTAAATAAACTCCGTGCCAGTTTTGCGTGTGTTGTGGGGGTTAACCCTGGGAACTCAGGTTCCAAACCCATCTTTAACGCTCTCTGCAAAACATTGCTTTCTGTTTGCTAGATGATGAAGGTAACTTATTCGCACCCCCTAAGCTGACCGATGAAGACTTCTCACCGTTTGGCTCTAGAGGTGGCCTGTTCAGTGGTGGGAAGGGACTTTTTGATGATGAGGACGAGGAGGTGAGTCACTGGTCACAGCTTCTGTAGGTGTGTCATGGGCCCACAGGGAGAAAAGGACATTTTTGTCCTTTAGTGGGAGAAAAGTGGCTCTCTACTGGAAGCTGCTTCTACTTTTATTTATTTATTTTTGGACATTTTGAACCTGGAATCACAGAGTGAGAAACACTGGATACTGATGTCCTTCACCAGTAGAGAAGAGGATGTGAGATTATTCTTACCTTATCTATTGTCTCTTATATCTTTGAATTTAATTCCTGGACATCCATATTGGCCAGCCGCCAAAAAAAATCCTGAATTTTTTTCTGAATCTCTAAATTATTTAAGGGTCTGATTTTGCCATAGTCTTTACTTTCTGCAACTTATTTTCTGGCAGAACAGTAAATATGGAGCTTTAAATTTTATAGGGCTACTTTTCCTTAGAAATCCTCAAATGCAGCTACATCTTCCCCTACTATTTTGGGGGGGCTCACCAGTAAGGGGTCCCCTATCTTTTTGAATTCTTTGTACCTTTTTCCAACCAGAGTGACCTCTTCAGGGATGCCCGCCAGGATCGGCAAGCCCAAGCCTCTATTAGTGAAGGTAAGCTGGGATCTGGGCCAACCTGCTTCTTCATGAACAGAGTTCCAAAATTGTTTCTTTCCCATTAGCAGAAGGAACCCCTGAAGTTGTTCCCAAGCCTCATGTCTTTGTTAAGCAGGAAGCTGTTTTTGCCTTGGTCTGGTTAAAAGCAGTTCATCTGCACTAGTTCATGTTATAGAAAAACAGAGTGCCATCTGTAAACCCACATCACAATTTTATGCCTCTTTTTAAGGAGAGAATTCATTAAAAGCCAAATGGGAAAAGTACTTTATAGCATTGTTGAGGGTATTTTTAATTTTTTTTCCCCCAAGAAATCTTAATTTCTTTGTTGTTTGACTTTTTGACTCAACAATTTTTTTCAAACTTTTTGTTTTTTTCAGAAACGTTCTTTTTATTATGAGTCTTTTGTTTTATTCTTATTAAATGTGCTTGGTCCAAAATTGGTTTGGCATATTGAAAAGGAGACCAAGGAGGGAGGGAATAGGAGCGTGGGAGGTGGGGAGGAGGCCCAAATGGACAGAGAGAAATTGAGGATGAGAGAAGGAAGAGGAACACAGACAGCAAGAAAGACACAGAGAAAGAGAGGTGGAGACATAAGAGAAAGGGAAGGCAAGAAAACACCAAAAGAGAAAAGGAGTTAACAAGACTTAGGAGCAAATGAATTCAGGAGCCCAAGGAAGTGAGAAGAGAGGAAGCCAAGACCTTTCTCTATTCTGTCCCAGCTGGGTTGGGGGCATCAAGGCACCAGGTCTGGTAGGGGTGAGGGACACCTGGGCTCTTGGCCTGGCTTTGACTTCAGTGGTGTGTCCAGTCCCACCAGGTCTAAGGCCTGAGGCCTCAGAATCCACTTTGGTGATTCTGGCTAGAATGGGACCCAAGTGATACATCATACCCTTTTTCTCCTTGATTGTCCAAGTCTGGAGAGGTAAAAGGAGGTCAGGGCAGGGGAGAAGAAGCAGGACTCCTTGCATGCCTTCAGTCCCCCCTGGGAACTCTCCCACCCTGCCAGGTCTTCCAGCCTTCTTACTGGTGGCAGAGGCAGCTTCAGGCTGTAGCTGGGCACACGCCCAGGCTGAGCCAACTCCTCTGCCTCCCTGAGTTTCCAGCCAGCTCTTCACAGACTCTAGTGGCCCCTCTGCACAGTGGAGCTCCTGGCCTAATGAAGCCAAGGAAGGGCTTTGGAGCTGTCTCCTGCCCTCCTCACAGAGTCGTCTGGCAAGACTGTCCCCATCTTTACCTCTCCCCATTTAGACCTCACCCATGGTCATCTGGCAAAATGGATAGGCCTTCCTACCAGAAAAAGCCAGAGATGGAACCAAGGCCTGCCTTCTCCCCACGGTATTTTTAATTTAAGGAAACATTCCTAACATTCTGTACATTAGATGAAGATCAGTAATTCTCCGACCCAGTATGCACTAAAATCATCTGTGGAGTTTTAAAAAGCACAAAATTTTTTTTTAAAACCTACAGTTTTATTCCAATAGGTTTATGGTAGTTCTTGGGAGTTGGGAATTAGTTGTTTTAAGCGACTCAGTCTCCCAGGCCACACGTCCTCAGATGTGAAGCCCCCTCCCCTTGTGCTCCCCGATGTCGGCTCACTCGGCTGTCCCCACTTGCTACTCTCCACTTTTTGGTGGTGGTGACTTGCCTAGTTTCCCTGTGTGGTCTTACCATCTTCATGTTTTCACTGGTGTGTTGGAGTTTTTGCTGCTCTTTTTCACTTGTTTGTTCTTATGCTGGATTGGTGGTCGGAACTGTTTCTGGGTGCCCTGCTCACTCTGCCCTGCCCCCCTCCTGCCAGGCTCCCACCTCCCTTGCCCCGCTGCATGTTTGATCGAAGTCTGTGGCCATCGTCCACAGGAGTCACAGCTTAGGTCTTGTTCACCCAAGACAAAAGTCATGACGTCAATAGAGAAGAAGATAACTAAGGAATTTTAAATGGCTCATTTAGGCAAAATTAGTTTTAAACGGTCTCCTATTAGCTGTGGGTTATGGTGCACATATTTCAGGAAGCGGGTTTAACAAGGAAAGCTATTTATTTTGTGAAGTGGTTATCCCTTTCTTTCTCATTCTAGAGTCTTCATCCTCCAAACCTCGAAAGAAAATCCCAGCAGGAGCTGTTTCTGTATTTTTAGGTAACATAATTTAGGGTTTGTTTTTAAAAACTATATAAATACTTTTTTGTCGTCTAAAGACTAGCTTTTTAAAAATTATCATCTTCTAAAGATGGAGAGTAGGAAGTACCTGGGAACTTCAGAGGGCATTGAACTGCTTCTAGTAATAGTTCATTTACTGATTTTAGCTCATATTCGCTTAGAAATCAGTGGCCTTGGACTTGTTTGTGTTTGAGTGACCAGGTGATTCTGCGTTGTGGGACACTCTATAGCAGTTGTAGACCGTTATAGACACTCTATAACGGATGGAGGTTATTGGGTTAATGTTATCGTGTTTTGTGGATGAACCAAAAATAAAAGTTTTTGGTGGGTGGCGCTGTTTTTTCCATGAAGTCAAGAGGCCCACGGTAGCTCATAGCTGTGGCTGTCCTGTCCCTCCATCCACAGGGGACACTGATGTGTTTAGCACCACCACCACTCCATCACTGAAGGAGCCCCAGAAACTCGAGCAGCCCCCTCCAGTGAAAAGCCCATCCCTCCCTCCAGGTGGTCTCTTCGATGATGATGAGGAGGAGGAGGACGACTTTTTCACAACATCCTGCCGCAAACCTTCCAAGACAGGTACCTGTTCCAGCATCTATTTCTGGGAATTTAGCCAGAAAAAGAATGTTGACCTAAAATTAAGAAAGACATAAGCTCCCATAGTTCCATATCTCTTGCTGTACCAGAATCCCTTCTTGAGCATTTCTGTCATTGAGTTGTCTCATCTGTACTTAAATAGTTATGATGTCTTGGAGATCTCTATTTTATGAACCAATCTTTTTTTTTTTTTTTTTTAAATGATGACCGGTAAGGGGATCTTAACCCTTGACTAGGTGTTATCAGCACCATGCTCTCTGAGTGAGCCACAGGCCAGCCCATATGAACCAATCTTTTCTACTCTGAATACTAATTACTAAGATTATCTTCCTTACAGAGAGCTGAAAGCTTTTCCCCTATAATTTCTGCTCAGAATTTCTACTTCTGACCTTTGGAATTACAGAGAAAGTTTTAATCATACTTTCCAGCAGCCTGCATAAATTGTTTGAGCAGAATGTCACATGCAAACTGTTTTGTTTAGTTCCCAGCTTCTGTCTGCCTAGAAGCCCAAGTATCCTTGACCTTTCCTTGTGTCACAGGGTTTTCAGCACTTGGCCACTTTGGCTCTCATATTTAAATCAATATATTCATGAAGTCATTCCTCTAAATCATTTGTTCTTTAATGTGCAGATGAATTTCCCAGGGGCTCTTGTCAAAATGAAGATTCTGATTCAGTGCATCTAGGGTGGGGCCTAAGAGTCTACATTTCTAACAAGTTCCCTGGTGGGCAGAGCTTGCTGGTCTGTGTATCACACCTGGAGTAGCAAGATTCATTGGGTGCTTTTCCAGAAAATAAAAGGTGCACACTGTTTCCAGCAACTTGAAAAAGGGAAGGATGGCATAAGGAATAGTTGGAGCCAGGACGCGTTTAGAAGCAGGCCATCTGCACTTTTCCAGTGTTGTGTGGAGAAAGTAACGAGAGATGCAGAAGTGTGAGGGGAAGTGAGAGCCTAGTTATTTTAGAAAGAGTGCAAATGGATGCATAACACACTTAGATCTGGGCAGACCTAAACGCCAGTGAGTGAAGGTTGGAGCGCCTCCCTAGGCTCCCAAGGGCTCTTCCTTTGTGGATATCTTTGAGAACTGATTTAGAATCACAAATAAGTTGATGCTGCTTTCTTAGACAACTGCTGGTCTCTTGGGACATTCATGAGTCAGTGCCCTCATTTCAGTGACACATGCCTCATTCAGTGCAGCAGTGCTTGTAGTGAAAGTTTGGAAACCACCCAAATGTTCATCAGTAGAGTAAGTTATGGTCCTTCCATTCAGTGGAAGCTGTTAAAAAGAACAAGGTTTATGCAAGTTAACTTGGGAAGATTTCCTAGATACATTACGTGGAAAATGCAAATGGTAAGACATCGTTGAAACTGTCTTATAATTTATAGCCATATTTGTGAATAACTAAAGTTAATACATTAGTGTGTCCTTGGGGGGAATTAGATGCATGTATACCAAACTGTTCCCAAAGTTTGTCTTGTTTGGGTGGGCAGATGGTGAGTTATGGTGGATTTCAGTATTTGCTTTTATCTGTTTCTGTATAGTTTGATTTTTTAAAAGCAGGAGCCAACCCTCACTTCTCAAAATGGTTGACTTGTGGCCCTCTTAAACGATCTTTCTTTCTATAAGTCTCTTTTTACCTTTTTTTTTTTTTTTCTCCTTTTTGTCTTTTTTCGTGACCGGTAACGGGATCGTGACCAGTAACGGGATCGCAACCCTCGGTGTTGTGCCCACACCGCACTCAAGCAGTGAGCAGACCGGTCTCTATATGGGATCCGAACCCTCGGCGGGAGCGCCGCCGCGCTCCCAAGTGCCGCCCTCTACCGAGTGCGCCACCGGGCCGGCCCTCTTTTTACCTTTTAAGTCAAACTACTCTAAGCATAGGATGCTGCTGCTTGGATAAGTGTGTCAGCCAAATGGTTAAACTGTCCCATGCTTTATTTGAGCTGCTGTTGTGCTCTTTGGAAAATTCCAAGGGAAGAGTGTAGTTCCATTTACTATTTCTTTATAACTGATCAAGAAATAGCATACCTGCTCTATTTGTTTTTTTGGGAGGGAAGAAATTTTAATCTGTGAATTTTGTGGTGGGGTCTTTGATCTTAGTGTAATTTTATGCTGTGGTGTCTTTTTAAAGACAAAGTGAAATCCACTGCCACGATCTTTGACGATGAGGAAGAAGATCTGTTCAAAGAAAAAGCAGCTTCGCCGGAAGCTACTGTGAATCAGACAGATGAAAATAAAGCAAGGGCAGAAAAAACGGTGAGCAGGAGGGAAGGATGAACAGAAGAGTGTTGATCTTGGGCATAATTATTAGCTGGTCTGGAACCCAGAGGGCAGCATTGTTCTCTTTCATGTTCATATTGAAGAACTTCAAGCATAAAGTTGAAAGAAGAGTCCAATGAACACCCAAATAACTAACACTCAGATTCAGCAGTTATGTATGTGAACCTTTCTGTATATATAGTTTTTTCCTTAACTATTTGCAAGTACATTGTAGTCATCCTGACATTTTGCCCCTAAAATACTTCATTAAGCATTTCTGAAAAGACTCCCATATAACCAAAATGCCATTTTCAACAGCTGTGAGATTAACAGTATTCCTATTATAGAACCATATTCAAATTACTTGTTTGCCACAAAATGTCTTTGTAAAATCACACCCAAGGTATATAATACTGAATTAAGATTATTGCATATACAGTCCATATTCTAATTTCCTCTCTTGTCCCCAAAATGTCATTTATAGCATTTTTTAAAAATAGAAATCCAGGATCCAGGCAGTGTTTCTGCATTGCATTTGGTTGTCCTGTCTCTTTGGTTTCCTTTTAATCTAAAACAATGCCCCCAACATCTGTTTGTTTTTTATCTGCACAGCCAGGCAGTTGTCTTGTAGGTGTCACTTTGTGAGTTTGCCTGTTTGTCTTCCTAGGATTAGGTTCAAATTAAGCACTGTTGGCAAGGGTACAGGCAGGCAAGGTGTGCACGTCCTGTCGTGTCACCTCTTGAGACACATCAGGCCCACTGTCTCCTGGTGGTGATGGGGTTTGGTCACTTGGTTAAAATGGCAACCACCACACTGCTTGCTGGAAAAATGCCCCGTTCTCTTCTGTCATTATTAAGTTGATCTCTAAGGTGATAGTTTATGTGAATATCCTGTTCTCTACCAGTCTTTTGCTCTGGTTTTAACAACCATAAATGATCTTTTCCTGAACCAGTTCTTCTGTTGGGAGGTACAGAAGGATATTTTTATAATTCTGTATTTTCTCTGCATTTATCAGCCAGTATTTTACTAAACAGAAGAACTTTCTCTCCTCTTCCTTCCCTTCTATTTAGTATTGCTGTGGGATCATGGATTCTTTATTCAATGTATTACAATCCATTACCACCTTTATTTTTATTTTGATGCTCAAATTGACCTGTATTTGGCCAGTGGGCTGTGTCCCTGTTGGTCTTTAAGCTCCTCTGGCTGTTGTCCCTTCCTCTGCTCTCCTGCACAGCTTGAACCCTCCTCTTTCTAAAGCATGTCTCATCATGTCATGTCCTTGCTGTGAAACCCTGACTTTCCCCTGCTGAGCATCTCAGTCCCTGCATTCAGGCTCTTGGGGCAGCCTGTGGTCTGTGATTGCACATGTCCCCTCTGTGCACTGTGTGACATAGGCTGTCTGTCCCGCTCTCCGGTATGCCCGAGCTGCATTTACTTTCTCATGGGACTGCTGCTTTCCTCTTCCTTAACTCATGCCAGCTTTTAAATTCTTTCTCATGGTACCTCTCTGTTTGGATTTATTCTTTGTGTGAACTTTATACATGCCCAAGTCCACGGCATCTTTATTGCCCAGGTGCATGGCTTGGTGCCTCATCGTAGCAGAGACTCAGTACACTTTCTGAATGAATGATTGAATATACCCTCATTTCCAGGTATCTTATTTGTTAATCCTCAATTTTTCTTTTCTCCCCCCCAACAAAGATTACTCTACCTTCCAGCAAAAATCTCAAGCCCTTGTCAGAAACAAAGACTCGAAAAGGCTTATTTTCGGATGAGGAGGACTCTGAGGTACGGAATTCTTTTACTTTGTTCTAGGAATTAGTCTACAGATATGACACTGGAAGCGCTTTCTTTTTTTCTCTTTTTTGGTGGCTGACTGGTAAAGGGATCCAAAACCGTGACCTTGGTGTTGTAAGGCTGAGCTTTAACCAACTGAGCCAACCAGCCAGCCCCTAGAAGCAATTTCTGAATTGGGTTTTTCTCATTAGAGGTATAAGACTTTTTATTAAGTACTTCAGTTATTTCTTTGAAAATAATTTCTGGAGAACATATGGTCTTTAGAAAGCAATACGTGTACAAGACTTTTCACCTTGGGGTCTGGCCCTGTTGCATTTCCTGGGAAGAAAACACTCTCTCTTTCAGATGCTCAAAATTCAGTCTTTTTATTGGTCCATAACACAATGAGGCGCTTATACCAGAACAGTGTAAATGAGTGTGCCGCTTCCTTTACTGACAGTCTCACTAACTAAATCGTGGGCTTAATGCCATCGTGACGTGTACTCTGGCACAGTCTTTCATCTGTTGTGACCGGTCCCCAGTTATGGGCAGCCCTGGTTCCCAGGCTGCCTCGTCCTTCCAGGCTCATCAGAGCCGGCCCTCAGGGGCTTCCCTGCTTTTTCTGACTCACACTTAGGTCTTTTTAGACCAAATTTTAGGCTAGCTGTTTAGGGGATCCGGAGATCTATGTGAGAACATAATGGGAAGTAGTAAATCCCCTTCACAGAAACAAATGTGGTCATGGTAGAAGTTTATGTGTAATTTCAAGGAAACATGGGCTCCAGGTGAAGCTCTCAGGGCTGGACTTTGCACTCAGAGCCAGGATGAGAGAATGTGACTCTTTGGAAGTAGAGTGACTGCCCTTGCTATAAGTAGTACCTTTGAGGCTTACATTTATTTCATTGAGGATAGGAATAGAAGATAGCAATTAACCAGAGTCCAGTTAAGTCAAACCCCTGACCCCTGAGATACAGCGTGACGGGGCCCACACCCTGTCTTATCCTAATGCTGCCTACTCGTCACCTTCTGTACCCGCCTGGCCTCATTGGCAAGTGTATGACACTTCGGGGTCTTTGTGCTGGCTCTTGCCCCTCCATGGAACACTTTTCCCAGAATCTGGTTGGTTTCTTCCTCAGTCTTCCAGTTGTCTGTGAGGCCTCCCCTGACAACCTACAACTAATAGTCTGTCTGCCGGCACACACCACACTGCTCTCCTGTTTCTCTTTTCTGTTTTATTGTTCACCACAGCACGTGTCACCAGGTGGCAGTACGTATTTACTATTCATTGTCTAGAATAAACTCCATGAGGGCAGGGATGGTTTGTTCCCTGCTCATGTCCCTAACACCTTGTCCCTAATACAGTGCTTGGCATGTACTAAGCTATCCAATAATTGTCGATGACATGGATAAACCAAATGTGAGCAATTTCTATGACTTAGGAGGTGTTCTGGTTATTTGTTGCCATGAAACAAATCACTCCAAAATGTAGCGGATTAGAACACTGGTAGTTTTGTTGTCTCATATGGTTCCAGAGGTTGCCTGGGCTCAGCCATGTGGTTGTCACTGAGATCTCTCATGTCTGAAGGTGGCTGGGCTAAGAATCATCACACTCACACATCTAGTGCCTTTCACCCATCTGGGACTCCTGGGTGTCCATCTGTGTCTCTGTGTGGTCTCCCAGCATGGCAGCTTCAGGGAAGCTGAGCCTCTTATGTGGTGGCCCAGGCTCCAAGTGAGAATCCCAAGAGAGAGCTGGGCAGGCTGTATCGCCTTTTAAAACCCAGCCCTGGGAGTCGGAGGTTTTCCTTCTGCTGCATTTGTCTCAAAGGCCCGCCCTGGCTTGAGGGGAGGGGCCCATAGACTGTACTTCTTGATGGTGGGAGCGTAGATGAATGTGCAGACGTGATTCAAAATACCACCAAAGGCTTTGCCCCACATGCATCATCACAGGGTGAAGGTTTTCATTGAATGTTGTCGGGATTCTTCCACATGACGTGAAACAGGGCAGTCTAGGAGGTAGAGCTTTGAACCAGAAGGAATAAGTAATTTGGGGGGACATGCTTGAGGTAATAGAAATGTCTTCTTTTCCAGTACCAAGAAATGTATTTAGTTAAGGGTTCTGGACTGTGGTGTTGAAATTTGTCTTTGTTCTTTGGTTTGGCTTACTTTTGTTTTCTGAAAGCAACTAGAGCCCTTTCTTTTGCTAATGTGTGAAATGCAGGAGGGGCACCAGAAGCCTTGAGCTCCCCATGTGGCCTGTTCTACCTAAACAGATCCCCATGGAGCATGGGCGGAAACCGCTGTGCTGAGAAGAGCTCCTCTCTGTTAATGAGCTCATTAGGTCTGTGTTTGAGTAGACTTCGACTCTGTGATTTTAAAAGTTATCTGAAGAGGTGTTAGAAAATATGTTCTTGTCCTATTTAATTGTTTAGCTCTTGTATGTTGAAGTTTTTCTTCCCAAGGGGATAGTTGTCCTATTTTATGTTTCTCCTTCATGTAGTTTGATTTGAAAATCTTTGTAGTATAGACTGGCATGTTATCACATTTTGAAAATTTCTTCAGAACTAGCAGATCTTTTCCTGGTTTGCAACAACTCATAGCTATGACTCAAGTAGACTGGGACACTTTTTAAATAAAAATTTAATATCATACTCTTAGGAGAGAGGGGTTTTATTAAATAAAACAGTTGTAGACTCAGCAATTTGGGAATCTAACCTCTGTTTCCATTTTTGAATCTGTTTATTCTCTCTGATTCTTTAAACAGAAGAAGGAAATCATCCTTATTTATTTATTTTTTTTTTAGCATGGTAGGACATTGATTGGAAAACATTCTCCTGCCTTTGTCATTCAGGTGGGAGTATAGAAGCCTGTGGTCTCCAGCGAGGTCACTTGTCGTTCCTGTGGCTGTCCTCTTCCTTAAACATCAAGAGATTGTGCCACACACACCCAGGACAGACTCTGGCCTGTCCCTTTAAGTACTCTGAGCCTCCTTCAGCCATCCTGTCGTAGTTGTTAGTGTTTTATATTGACCTGATATCTTAAAAACTGATATATCGTGTTAACCAGAAGTTGTAATCTCCATCCAACAGGATTTGTTTTCTTCCCAAAATATGAGTAAGTCAAAAGGAGCACCTCTCCTGCCTCGCAGACTCTCCACATCGGCCTGCCTTTTTGATGATGAAGACGAAGAGGTAAACATTGTTATTGCAACACTAGATGAGCAGCTTTTAGATTAGTAGAAAACTGTTGTTGATGTAGCTTTATAGCCAGAGGCTCAGACGTAGAAAGAGGTGGTAGGGAAGTAGTCAGACCACCTGAGGCTTATATACAAAACTATTTCTGTTTTTATTTCAGTGACTCCTTTCTTAAGTTTTCCTAGGTGTACAGTGGGGAGGACATTTGACTCTTGACCCAGTTCTTATGGAAGGTGGCCATGTCCTGACCTTGGCTTTGTTTCCCACCCCGCATGGAGACATCAAAGTGGGGGACAGAAATAAGAGGGAAGATAAACCAAACCTTTATGCTTATGCAGTATAGTAGTGCGTGGTGGCTGAGCTCATAGGCGTTGGCACCAGACCGCTGGTTTATATCCCTTCTCCACTTCTCTTACAAACAAGAGACCTTGGGTAAATAGTATCCTTTCATAATCGCATGTGGCTTAGCAGTGAATAGGGTTGTTGTGACAGCTACAACCAACTTAAAGCCCTTGGCACAGTGCCTGGCACACAGTAATGTTGGCTCTTGTCATTAGCATCTCCATTGGGCACCCGCTCATCATTTTCCTGGCCTTTCCTGCTTAGCACACTCTCCTTGAAGGCTCCTTTCAGCACACTTACATTTCGGGACTGTTTGCCTGCTGTAGTGTATGGTTAAGAGTCTTTTTCCATCCTAACTGAGGCTCAGGCCCTCTGATGGTCTTATTCCCGTTACCTTAAAAAAGTCCCTTAATAGATTCTTTTGGAGTGCTTGACTAGTCAAGAATGGGCATCTGCCATTGAACCATTAAGAATCAGCTCTTAGTCCACCAGTGATTTTATGTAGTAAACTATTACCTTTGTATTGTCTCTTTAAAACTAACCGTCCCAGTCATGTGTCTTTCTTAGCAGTAAAAGAGTGGGGGAAGCCCCCTCGTCCTCTCCTTTGCTCTGGTTTGTATTTCGCAGGAAGAGGTGTAAGTTCTGGCTGTGGCAGAGGCTTTCATGCCCACCGCAGGCAGCAGTGTCCCCAATCCCCCAGTGAGCAGAGGGGCACCACAGGAGGACTGCAGCGGGCACAGTTCCTCCTTGGACTTGCGCGACCTTATTGTCACATTGTCCTCCCTCCTGCTCCTCCCAGCTGCTCTGCCTTCAAGTTCTGTGGTGATCTGTTTCCCTTCTGTGCTTAGAGAGTGATGTTAGAAAAGGCTGTAGAGTGGGATTTACTAGCATTTTGTGATTTTTTTGTCCAAAGGTGTTCTATTCTGTACCTGACTGGAGACAACGCCCTAACAGTGGGATATGGGAGAACCTCTTACATTTTCTGTTTTGAACATATAAAGTTGTCATACCTTTCTGCCATCTGTTTTTCTAGGATAATCTTTTTGGGGCTACAGCTGCTAAGAAGCAGACATCATCTCTACAAACTCAGAAGCAAGAGAAAGCAAAACCCTCTGAGTTCTCCAAAAAGAAAACATCTGCCTCATTGTTCAGCAGTGATGAGGAGGTGCGTTGAGGTCTCTTCTAAAGAAGAGGAGATTACTTGATGGGATTTGGGAGTACAGCTATCCTAAACATTTTCGTTTTCTACCTATCTTACATCTAGTGAAGTTCAGTCACGAAAGACAATGTTTACGATTGGCTTTTCTTGAAGATATTTAGTGTAATATTATTAAAGGTTAATCTTTTCAAAGTGGTTAGGAATAGTGTGGCCCCCAAATTGTAGTATATGGTAATCCAAATGATTTAGGCCTTGTTGGAGAGAAAAGATTTCTCCGCTTGTTGGAGAGAAAAGCATACAAGTTTATTTAAGGTAAGTTAATATTTTGTAAGATAAGGCAGAAATGAAGACACAGAGAAACTGGGAAACCTGTGTAGATCTTATGCTGAGTCTAATGAAGAAGTGGATAGTTGTGGAGAAGCGTGATTGGACAAAAGGTATGTGATCTGATGGTGATAAACTGGGGTAACTTAGCAAGGCCTGTTTGTTCTTATGTATTTAGAGATAACATTTTTCTGGGTACAGAGAGGGCACCTCTGGAATGACGGTCTTATGATCTATTCCAGACAAGAAGATCGAGAGACCTTTCTTTTTTTTTTTTTTTCTCCTTTTTGTCTTTTCTCGTGACCGGTAACGGGATCACAACCCTCGGTGTCGCGCCCGCACTGCGCTCAACCAGTGAGCGGACCAGTCTCTATATGGGATCCCAACCCTCGGTGGGAGTGGCGCTGCGCTCCCAAGCGCCGCACTCTACCGAGTGCGCCACTGGGTCGGCCCCGAGAGACCTTTCTGCTTCTGTTTTCTCAGATGCCAGGGTGCCATATTTTGGGATGGCGTGTCCTGTACCCTATCAGCCATATATTATTTTGTTAAATGACTACTGTTTTTCACTAATCTAGAACTATAGCCAGACATGGTAGGGAGTATCCCTTTTCAAATTTAACTCCTTTTTTGTAGGAGACTTAACAATATTTCTATTTGTGATCTGGATATATATTAGCAGAATCAGTAGTGAATATGGTTTAGCCACTGTTCAGATTAAGCTGTGCAGATTAAGACTTTGAATGTAATGATGTTAAAAATCCTGACCATTAAAAATACTTATATTTGGGCTGGCCCGGTGGCGCACTGCTACAGTGCGCCGCTTGGGAGCATGGCGACGCTCCCGCCGAGGGTTCGGATCCCACATACAGACCAGCCGCTCACTGGCTGAGCGAGGGGCGGGCGCAACACTGAGGGTTGCGATCCCGTTGCTGGTCCCGGTCCGGTATGGGCGCGACACTGAGGGTTGCAATCCGTTGCCGGTCATGGAAAAAGACAAAAAAAAAAAAAAAAAAAAACTTATATTTGCTCTTTATTTTAACATCGTAGGCAAGTTTTGAGGATATGAGGTGGATAGGTAAATCATAGACATGTTCATATTTTTATTGTGAAAGCAACTTAAAATGACACAACATAAATGCCTTTTCTGCTTAAATGTGTGTTTATGATAGACTATCCATATTTTTATTTTTAGCATTGTTAGTGGATGCTTGCCCTGTAGTCAAAGCCAGTCATCAGTGGAATTGTTCATATCAGAGTATTATGGAGTGCAGGGAAAATAAACATTAGTTAAAGCTGGGAGGAAAAGGACACACAGAGTTCTAGAATAGAGACTCTTGGGGCTAGCTGGTTAGCTCATCAAGGTCAACGATTCTGATCCCCTTACCAGCCAGCCGCCCCTCGCCCCCCCCCCCCCAAAAAAAAAATAGTATAGAGACTCTCAACCTTGGCTGCCGTTGGGATCGCCTGGAGAACTTTAAAGTGCACTAATAGTGGATCCCACTGCTGGCGATTCAGTATTAATTGATTTGGGGTATGGCCTCAGCACTAGAATTTTTTAAAGCTCTTTAGTGGATTCTAGTGTATAGTCACTGCTGAGCATCACTGCTCTAGAGGAGCATGTCTCAAACCTTAATGTGTGAAGAAATCACCTGAGGACCCTGTGAAAGGTAGGTTCTGATTCAGAAAGTCTGGGGTGGCCTGAGATTCTGCTGCTGGCTCGTGGACCCCGCTGTGATTTGCAAAGCTCTAGACTCCAGAGAGCAAAGCTCCACTTGAGCAAGTGCTCAGGAGTTCCTTGATTAGAAGGAGCAAGCATAGCCTGGCTATTTCCTTTCGTGCTTCCTAAAGGCTGGATTCAGACTTCCATGGTAAAAGGATCACTAGTGGCTTTCGTTGTGTCTTTTGTACATGTGTATTGCATGAGCTTTTTATTCATTTTTTTTGCAGTCTGCTTTAGGATTTTTAAATTAAAATATTATCCTCCTAGACAAGTTCCCTCATCCTAACACAGGACAGAACTACAGAGGGGAGAAATACGGTGGCAGTGGTGGAGAAGGAAGGTATAAGGTCAGTGAGGTCAGAGAACCCAGCTATCTAGGTTTGAGTTTAAAGAAAAGCCTTCAACATGAGCTTTCTTCAAGAGTGACACAGTATAATACTTAGTGTAAATATAATAGTTTAACAAATGTAAATTTTATTGTACTCCTCATGTTCCATAATCTAAATTGCCACTGGATTTTTAATACATGTTTTATGCTTTAAGGACCAGTGGAATATTACGGCTTCGCAGACCAACTCAGCATCTGACAGCAGGTCTAAAGCAGAACTCAGGAACTCTGGGACTGTACAGGGCCAGGAAGCCAAGGCTGTGAAAAAGACCAGTCTCTTTGAGGAGGATGATGAAGATGATCTGTTTGCTATTGCTAAGGACAGGTGAGTTGGTCTTTGTAGGAAATCATTTACTCATTGTCTGTGGTAACAAGATGTGCAAGCTAATCAGTTCCTCAGGTGATTAATAATCCTCCATCACCTACTTGTCATACAGACGAGAACATCTTTTGCTTTTCACATCTGAGGTCACCTTCCCCAGTACTGGAAGATGTTTGTCTTACTGGATCCTTACCTGATTTCTTCTCCATATCATTTTTTTTAAACCTTAAAGTATTATCTTTTTAATTTCTCAGGTCTTTTTTGTTTGTTTTTTCCCTGGGCTACAGTAAAGAGTATAAAGTTTGATCAGGGTTACTTAAAATTTTGTTGTTTGGATGGAAATCTACTCAGCTTTGAAATATATCCTGCTGGGAGGACGGTTCTCTGCAGAGCTATGAGTATCCCACCAGGTGCTGAGAACCCTTAGCTCATCCGGGTGATTCTCCACAGTAACACTCAATCTAAAGCTGGCAGGATTGGGGCCGGCCCGGTGGCGCACTTGGTAGAGGGCGGCGCTCCCGCTGAGGGTTCGGATCCTATATAGAGACTGGTCCGCTCACTGGCTGAGCACGGTGCGGGCGCGACACCAAGGGTTGCGATCCTGTTGCCGGTCACGGTACGGGTGCGACACCGAGGGTTGCGATCCCGTTACCGGTCATGAAAAAAGACAAAAAG
>NW_007726662.1:545800-549095 GCF_000696425.1 Galeopterus variegatus
ATTCTCCACAGTAACACTCAATCTAAAGCTGGCAGGATTGGGGCCGGCCCGGTGGCGCACTCGGTAGAGGGCGGCGCTCCCACCGAGGGTTCAGATCCCATATAGAGACTGGTCCGCTTACTGGCTGAGCATGGTGCGGGCGCGACACCAAGGGTTGCGATCCCGTTGCCGGTCACGGAACGGGTGCGACACCAAGGGTTGCGATCCCGTTACTGGTCATGAAAAAAGACAAAAAGGAAAAAAAAAAAAATAAAGCTGGCAGGATATTTGGAGTGAATGTGGGCCGTGGTTGATGTAACATGCTGCCTCATGGGCTGTGGTTTCAGAATAACTCCCCTGCAAATACATTTTTTTCCTCTTGAGACCCTTAAATGATTACTTTGAAATTCAGCTGAATTCTAGCAGCATAAAGAGGCAGTTGATGGGCACGAAAACGCTATGCATTGGTGTGGTTAGGCTTCATTTGATAGATTCAAAAGTACCTGAGATCTCTATCTCCAAATATTGCAATCTCTTCAAACATCAGCATTTCTACTTTAGGCCCCGTGACTTGACACCTGGATGTGTCTTTGGCCTTTGAGCATGCAGGCTCTGGAATCCAACTACCTGATATTAAATTCAGGCCCTGCCAGTTCCTGCCTGAATAACCTTGAGCAAGTCAACTTCTCTGTGCCCCAGTTTCCTCATCCGTTAAACAAAACTGGTATAGTACTTCCCTCATAGGGTTGTTGAGAGGATACGGTGAAACCCAAATGTGAAGTGCTCAGCGCACAGCCGGCAGGTTGTTGGCACTCACCATGACGTTCATCATCGCGAGTGCAGGGCAGCGCCTCATTCCTTTGTTTCTGTTGCTCTCTCTCCTGGAACACTCTTCTTCCTGTCTTACCTGGCCAGCTTCTTTCAAGACTCAGTGTAAGTGCCATCTTTGAAGGACCCCCTAACCCAGACAGGCGACAAAGAGAAGCGATGGTGGGAGTCTTGAGCAGGCTCCGCTCCACCCGAGTCGTGTGCCTCCTCTGTGGCTCCACTTGCTGCAGTGGAGCGTGTTCTACACTGTACAGAAGAAGTTACCTGTTTACCTGTGTGCTCCCTGCCCCACGGTTGTCAGTCAAGTTTAGCAACCTGAAACCTGTCTCATTTGTAGGTCCTGGTATCAGCCATGCACAATTCCTGGCTCTCAGTAACACTTTCTCTGCTTCAGACTCATTCCACCTGCAGTTGTTCCTAAAGCTGTCTGTAGAATTTTGTGTATGGGAAATAATTCATAGCTCTCATCAGATCTCAAAGGAAGCTCTACACAGTAATAAGAGCAGTAAGGGTGAGGATGTGGAGGAAGTGGGACCCTCATACTCTGCTGGTGGGAATGTGCGATGGTGCAGCCACTCTGGAAAAGAGTGTGGCATTTCCTCAAAATGGTAAGCATAGGGTTACCATGTGACCCAGTAATTCCACTTCTAGGTATATACCTAAGAGAAATGAGGACATTTGTTTATACAAAAACTTACGCATGGATGTTCATTATAGCGTTATTCATAGTAGCCAAACAGTGGAAACAGCCCAAATGTCCATCAGTTGATGACTAGATAAAAAAAAGTTGTATAACTGTACAATGTACTGTTATGCAGCAATAAGAAGGAATAAAGTACTGGTACATGCCAGAATGTGAATGAACCTAGAAAATACTATGTTAATTGAAAGAAGCCATTACAAAAAACCACATATTGTATGATTCCATTTATATGAAATGTCCAGAATAGGTAAATCTGTAGAGACAGGAAGTAGATTAGTGGTTGCCATGGGCTGAAGGCACGGGAGACTGGGGAGTGACTGCTAATGTGCATGGAGTTTCTTTTTAGGCTGATGAAGATGTTGTGAACTTAGATTGTGGTGATAGTTGCACAACTCTGAATAAACTAAAAATCACTGAGGTGTACACTTTAAAAGGGTTAATTTTGTGGTATGTAAAGTATGTCTCAATAAAGCTACTATGAAAAAAGAAAAAGAAGCTAGGCCACAGGGTTACATCCCAAAGCTGGCCCTGGCCCTGTCTTCCTGACACTCTGGAAACAGGCACATCCACTCTGTTTCTTCCTGTTCTGAAGCAAGTGGTGAGAGAGAATGCTGTGCTTGTGAATGCTAAGAGCGTGTGTGCCTTGGCAGAGCTGACAGCTGGTGCACCTGCTCTGAGTGGAAAGTAATTGAAAAGGGGTGAGGTGAGGACGGCCCTGGCTCTTCTATGTGAGGGTGAGGCACAGAGACTGGTGATTTGCTGGAAACAGTTTCACCTACTTCAGAGGTTTTTCCTGTTTGCTTTCAACTGTGTGAGGTCAACAGATGACTCAGGTGTTTTGGTGGTAGGTGGGTTCCTGTAGGTATAGTCTAGAAGGAATATTGTTTTTGCTTTTGTTTTTTTAAAATCACTTGCCCTTAATTTGACCTTTTGTTTGTCTGTACAGCCAAAAGAAGACCCAGAGGGCATCCCTCCTCTTCGAAGACGATGTTGATAGTGGAAGCTCTCTGTTTGGCTCTCCTCCCACATCTGTTCCTCCTGCAGCAACGGTATTCTTCATCTCTTAGGCCCAGGAAACATCCTGCGGGTTATGCTACAGGAATAGTGGTACCTCCCTGAGTAAGCTCTTAAAACCTGACCTTGGAGGCCAAGTCTTAATGGGTAAACTTGTTTGCCTCGTTTTAGAAAGATATCCTCTGGTTGGTGCTGCTCTGCCGATGAAGCACACGTGCAGAGCCCAGACAGGAGGACTCCTCCATATCATACAGCCCGTTCAGTGTCAGCTGTAGGGATGAGAAACTGAGTCTCAGGGGAGACTTAGCCCGATGGCATGGACTTCTGCTAATGTTAGACTAGGCCTGTTAAGGTACAAATTATTCCTTTTAGCAGCTCATTTCAAGTACTAACACTTTGGTCCTGATTCATATTAGTAGCCAATCAATAAAAACGAAGGAAATTCTCACTTGTGCTACAACATGCATGAACCTTGAGGACATTCTGCTAAATGAAATAAGACAATCACAAAACATTTATATTAGTAGCCAATCAATAAAAACGAAGGAAATTCTCACATGTGCTACAACATGCATGAACCTTGAGGACATTCTGCTAAATGAAATAAGACAATCACAAAAGGACAAATACTGTATGCTTCCACAGGACAAATACTGTATGATTCCACTTATGCGAGGCATCTAGAGTAGTCAAATTCAAAGAAACAAAGTAGAATGGTGGCTGTCAAGGGCTGGGGAGAGGAGGAAATGGAGAATTGTTTAATAGGTACAG
>NW_007726662.1:549181-562996 GCF_000696425.1 Galeopterus variegatus
TCTCAGGGGAGACTTAGCCCGATGGCATGGACTTCTGCTAATGTTAGACTAGGCCTGTTAAGGTACAAATTATTCCTTTTAGCAGCTCATTTCAAGTACTAACACTTTGGTCCTGATTCATATTAGTAGCCAATCAATAAAAACGAAGGAAATTCTCACTTGTGCTACAACATGCATGAACCTTGAGGACATTCTGCTAAATGAAATAAGACAATCACAAAAGGACAAATACTGTATGATTCCACTTATGCGAGGCATCTAGAGTAGTCAAATTCAAAGAAACAAAGTAGAATGGTGGCTGTCAAGGGCTGGGGAGAGGAGGAAATGGAGAATTGTTTAATAGGTACAGGGTTTTAGTTTTGCAAGATGAAAAGGTCTGGAGGTTGGTTGCACAACAATGTGAATGTACTTCACTACTGAAATTACATTTAGAAATAGTTAAGGTGACAAATTTTACATTATGTGTTTTTTACTACAATAAAAACAATTTTTTTAAAAAAAAATTAAAGTATATGACAATTTTAAAAAGTTGAAGTATATGATAAAGAGGAAAAAAAGTTAGTCAGTAAAATACCCTCTCGCTAGTTACTTCTAAATGGTGTCACTACCATAATCCCCTAAGCCATTCTTGATTTTGGTTATATAAGAAAAGAGTACTAAAGGACAAGAGGAAGGTGGCATGAGGATGATATTCGTCCAGAGAACCTGGGAGTACTGGGACCCTGCCTTTGCGCTGTCGTTCATCCCCTAACACGTTTTCTCTGTGGGTGTGTGAGTTTGCACGTAGAACAACCAAGTGAGGCCCAGCACTCCTTTATTACCAACTGGCAATTGTTGACAGCCTCAACAATTTAGGCTAGGCCTTATGGAGACCTCCTTTACCTGAGTTGGATTGGCCTGAAAGCAGACTCAAAGCCTGCTGTGAGAGCTTTCACCTCCAGCCTCAGACTACTCCAATTCAGCACGTGTGAGAGCCAGAAAGATGCGAGACAGGGGGGGAGGGGGGGAGACCCTGGGCCGCCTCCAGTGTGGGAGCCGGTGGCATGAAGTTCTGCTGCCATTAGACTAGGCCAGGTAAGGCACAAATTACTCCTTTTATCAGCATGTTTCAAGTACCCTGTACTCATTAAAAATTCCCTGGTTCTCCCCCCCTTCTGCAGCCCCTGGCAACCACCATTCTACTTTCTTTTTTTCTTTTTTTTTGGCAGCTGGCCAGTACTGGCATCTGACCCCTTGACCTTAGTGTTATAAGGCTCCACTCTAACCAGCTGGGCTAACCAGCCAGCCCTTGTTCTACTTTCTGTTTGAATTTGGCTACTCTAGATGCCTCATGTAAGCGGAATCATATAGCAGTTGTCCTTTTGTGATTGGCTTATTTCACTTAGCAGAATGTCCTCAAGGTTTATGCATGTCATAGCACCTGTGAGAATTTCCTTCTTTTTTACTGATTGGCTGTTAATATAAATCAGGACCAAAGAGTCTAGAATGGCAGCTCACCCCCCACCCCCCAGCTTGATGAAAACCCTGCCCTACCAAATCCCTGATTTATGTACAACCCTAGGGACATTGCTCCTGCTTGGGGGTGCAGGTAAGGAGGATAGAGCAGTAGAAGAGCCTTGGACTTCCTGGTTTCTAGAGGCTGACACTGGGTTTTACTTCCATACCTCCTAGATATTTTTTGTTTGTTTGTTTGTTTTGGTGGCTAGCCTGTAGGGGATCTTCCTTGGTGTTTTCAACACCGTGCTCTAACAACTGAGCTAACCAGCCAGGCCTAGGTATTTTTTGCTTAAAGTTTATTTTTAATTCCAGGGTAATGTATGAACGCCTTTTAAAAGGTTTAGGAAGTGCATAGAGAGTATAAAGTCCCTATTCCATACCATTGCCTAGATGTAGTCATTGGTAACAATGTGTTGTCAGTCCTTTCAGAACTATTTCTAAGCATTTTCATTTATTTTTTAAATTTAAATGGGATCACATAATACATTTTTAGACATCTTTTTTTTTGTCCTACAGCATGTTTTTCATTCTGCAGGTTCTACCTGTTCTTTTCCTCCACTATATAGTATCCTATAGTGTAATTATAGAGGGACCTGTGTGACTGTTTCTCCATCGACTGAGTAATCAATCAGTCACCGTTTCCTATCAGTTTTATGTCAAAAATGAATCTTCCCATCCCTCCAGCCTGGTCATCTTTAGTCTTGACTGTGGAGAGAATTTCTTGCCTGGCGCCCTGCACATGTTCTTTTTCCTCATCTGCTGTCCTTGCTGTTGTTGTAGTTCTCTTCTTGATGACATGCCTGGTCCTTGCATCGCCGTGTCCACATGCTTTAGCTTAACCTCCAGTGTCACCTGTGATCCTGTTCACACTCAGCTCATCTTTTCCACCTGCCTTTGCACTGTGCTCTACTTCTCTGTGCTCTGGGTGGCTCATCCGGTCCCAGAATAGTCCAGGGGAGGTTGTTGCCTCTTTTGTGTGGAAAATTCTTCATCTTTCCAGACTTAGGGCAGATGTTAAGTCGTCTTATCACAGCTTCCCAGTGCAGGCTGCACATGTCAGTTAATGAGTTAGTAACTCTTTCCTTGCCTCCTTCCCATTAAGGGGGCTGCACAGTTTGTGCTGGATGCTTTCAGCCCTGGGAAAGCTTGCTGCCTGCCCTGGCCCTGGGCACCTTGCCGCTGCTTCTGAGGGGCTCAGATTCCTTTCCTTGAGCATTGTGCTTACACCTCACTAAAGAGGACATCTAGTGGCTCCACGGTTTAAAGAGTCAGGAGATCTGATTGGTTTTTCCTTGGCAATTATAAATAACTTATACTAGAAGATAGGTGAGCAAGAATTTAATGAATTTCAAAGACTCTGGAAATGTAAAACTTCTTTCAACCTTGCTAATTATGATTGTTAAATAAAACAAAAGGTCAAGATGTACATTTAAGTAGCTGAATAGCCTGCACACATGTGTTTTGTCATTTATGAACTATAAGCACTGTTAGATAATAGTAGATAAAAGATTTTTGGGGGCCAGCCCAGTGGCGCACTCGGTAGAGTGCAGCGCTTGGGAGCGCGGCGGTGCTCCCGCCGAGGGTTCGGATCCCATATAGAAACCGGTCCACTCACTGGTTGAGTGCGGTGCAGGTGCGACACCGAGGGTTGCGATCCTGTTACCGGTCACGAAAAAAGACAAAAAGGAAAAAAAAAAGAAGATTTTTGGTTTAGAGATCCTGGAATATTTTAAAGAAAGTTAAATGTCAGTTGGCCATAAGCCTATCAAGAAAATAAATTTCATGACAAAGATGAGAAGTCAGCTTATCTTCAGGGAGATTTTTAAAACTAGGGGTTGCGATCCGTTGCCGGACACGGAAAAAAGACAAAAGACAAAAAAAAAAAAAAAACTAGTACTTTGGATGGCATTTTCCTTGGTTTAAAGACGTTAGTTACATGAAGGGAAAATATGTTTTTGCTGAACTTGAGTCTCTTATCTACTTGATCAGCTTGAGTTGAAATTTTATGTAGTTTTCGGTGAGTCCAGCATGTTCGACAAGAATTTTTTCCTTTAATCACTTCGGCGTTGACTTATCTCTTCTGAAGTTCTTTGTGAGCTTCCAGTCTTCTTTTATTTCAAGTTTAAGTGATTTTGCATTTTAAGGATCTATTCCTAACAATAACTAATTTCTCCCTTCCCCATTCATATCTCATTCATCACTTTTTTCTATCATATTTAGTAAAATCCTTTAGTTTCCCAAATCTGCCTTCTTGATTTAGGCATTGCATAATTTGATTTAGGCATTGCTTCAAAGCTTATTTCCTGATATCATCTAGTCTAGTTAGTATGATAAAGTTTGTTTTTTCTTTTTTTTTTTCCTTTTTGTCTTTTTTCGTGACCGGTAACGGGATTGCAACCCTCAGTGTTGCGCCTATACCGCGACCGGCAACGGGATCGCAACCCTCAGTGTCGCGCCCGCACCGTGCTCAACCAGTGAGCGGACCGTCTCTATATGCGATCCGAACCCTCGGCAGGAGTGCCGCCGCACTCCCAAGTGCCACACTCTACTGAGTGCGCCACCGGGCCTGCCCTAAAGTTTGTTTTTTCTTAGGAATTTGTTGATAAGTCACCTGCCCCAAGAATGCCAATTTCTCTAGGTAAGTCACATAATCTCAGTTTTCTAATCCCTAGTATCTCTGGCATCCAGATAAGGAAGAGGTAAGAAACGGGCCAGAGTACTTGCAAACTTGCACTGAGCACCTGCTTGGTATAAAACGGCATGGCTGGCTGCGTAAATACACTATATGGTCCTTTCCAATAAATGGGCAAACAGATGTGTGCTAGCTGTTCACTTAAATTAGGAAGAAAGTAAAGTAAGGACCAGGTAGAGATAAAAATAATATGATTATTCAACAAAGCAACTGATCCTTACTGAAGAGGACAGGAGCACCTTTATGGGTGACATCTGAGCTGGGCCTTGCTGGGGAGATGAGGAGGATTTGCTTCTGCAGACAGTGAGGGGAGCAGATATGGAAGTGTGTATGTTTGCAGTGTGTTTCAGGACTAGTGAGGAATGCTAAGGTGCAGGAGAAAAGAGGGACATACTGGGGTGTCTGTTGATTGTCATTTGCTTAATGCAGAGTGCAGGCTTGGGGCAGGAGATGAAGTAATTGGCAGGTATTTTAATTTTATCAAGACAATTCTGGATGATATTGTGTAGTTGAAATGCAGGAGGAGGAAGGCAGAGAGAGACTTATGATTATCTGGTGGCAGAGGTAAGGACCTGTGCAAGGGCAGCATGGGAGGGACAAACACAGGGGACAGATGCAGACGACGTGCTGTGGTGGCAGAAACTGTGATGTGCGCTGTCTGCAAGTCTAAGGTAGCAGTGTCTGTTGCTCCTCCCCGTTGATGCCACCTTCACCATCCTGTCCTCTCTGCCACCACCACATCTAGCTGGTCCCCTAAGCTGGCTCCAGCTTGTTCTGTATGTTGCCAGGCTGGTCTGCCACACTTTTTATTGTTGCGAGTGTCATTTACTCTTCTTTTGGTAGAAAAAAGAGACTGTCCCTGAAGTACCACCTTTGCTGTTCAGCAACAACGAAGAGAAGGAGGCACAATTTGGAGTGAAACCTGTGGATAAGAAGGTTGAGAGTCCCAAAGAGTCTTCAGAATTTGGGAGAACTGACATGGAGTCAGAAAAGGTGGTCTTTTTTCTCTTGTATACTCTAATATGTTTGTCTCTCGTGTGTTGTTGTAACACAGATGAACACACAAATCTTTACGTTTTTCTACCACAAAAAATAAATGGCTCACTTGTAGAAAGATTTGAAACACTGACAGTACGCGGTAGACGATCTGTGCGCCCACTGTTCAGGGAAGCCTTTCCCATTGCCCTTCCTTCTGGCCTCTTCTCTAGACACACATGCGCCACAGTGGTGTGCGTGCTTCCTGGTTTACCTTATTATTGTCATGTTGACATATATATCGTAATTTTTCCAATCACTTTAAGGCCATGGGTCCCTTCCTCCTATCAAGTGACAGGACAGGTATAACCCCGACACACACAGGTTGCTCATAAACTAGAAAGAACTTGTAAGCCACAGAGATAACACAAATATATAATCCACTGGGACTGGATTAGCAAAATTTTATACATTTTACCTTTACTTCTGTTTATTTGCTCGTTCTGATTTGTTCTGTTCTCCGTAACATTCCTCTTATCCTTGGTTCTCCTCTAGTTTCCACCTGTGCCTGAGTAAAAATGTCAGTTTTAAGAAGATTTTAGTTTACCATTCTTTTATGGTTAGTTGATGTTGGCTATGAGTTACAGGTAGAGTGGAATTCATCTTCTTCTTAAGCCCCAGCTGTCTCCCCACAAATGGCCTGTCATCTCTCACTGGAGGCCTATGGTTAATCTTGCTGGCCATGTCTGGTCAACCGTGGATGCTGGCTTCCCATTTGTGGCTGCCTTCGGGCTCTGTTGGCCACTTCATTTCCCTAAACTTTGCTTGTACTCTGTGTGTCGACTGCTTAGGTTTAATCTCTCTCCCAGGGCTGATCCCATTTGTGGCTGCCTTCGGGCTCTGTTGGCCACTTCATTTCCCTAAACTTTGCTTGTACTGTGTGTCGACTGCTTAGGTTTAATCTCTCTCCCAGGGCTGACGTGAAGAACGTGCATTCACTGTCCCCGTTGAGCCTACTTGGAACTATCATGCCAAAGTGTTCTATTTGTACCTGGGCCACTGTGTGAGGTTCTCTTCCCAGAGGCTGTGTGTGGGCCTGGGTCACCCCAGTCCTAGCTCATTGCACACTTGATTCTCACTGCTTGTCCTACTACCCTCTCCCTCACTGCAGTATAAGCTCCTTGAGGATTGGGACCAGGTTTGTTTTGTTCCACCATTGTATCTCTAGCACTTAGCATGTTACCTTTCACATAGTAGGCACTATATTATAAATTACATATTTCTTCAAAGATGCATACTTTTTTGGGATGGGGGGTGCAGCTGGCTGGTACAGGGATAGAACCCTGGACCTTGGTGTTATCAGCACCACATTCTAACCAGCTGAGCTAAGGGCCAGCCCTAAATGTGCATACTTTTTCACAGTTTAAACACTCTGAAATTGGGATGGACCTCACAATCAATGGCATGTTTAATGGGGAGTTGTTTTTCTTTCTCAGTGGTACATGCAGTAATGGTTCTGACGATCAGTGGTATCTTACTTGAAACGTGGTACTGGTTGAATGAATAAGTACTGCATTTTAGGATTATTTTAATTGCATATACAATGTAATAAGCCTTCTGCAATTTGAGTGTCTGATTTTGCTGATTAGGTTTTCTTTTGGGACTTTTATATTACTTAAATACTAGGAAATATATGATCCACTCCCAATGATTGGCATTTGTGTTATCTCTTTGATTTAGAAGTTCGGGGTTAGAACTGCCCTATAACTCAGTAGGAGGGAGGGAGCTATGGCCTTAAACTGATTGGGAAATTTATTTTGGGCTATGGATTATTTGTACAAGATTCGCTATTAGAGCAGCCAATGAGGAATTGACCTCAGTGTTTGGTTACTTGCGAGGAGATGTGATTAGCTGTATTTCCCTGAATCATGCAGATGTGGCAGTTGCTGAATTAATGAGGAGCTCGGGAGGCCCCATGATAGGATTTGTTTTTCCAGGTATTACTTATTTTTCCCCTCATTATTTCCATTTTCAGAAAGGACTTTTGACTATATCTGCTCAGGAAGCAGTCAAGCATTCTGACTTATTTTCTTCATGCCCAATGGACAAAGGAACCAAGGGCAGAAGCAAAACTGTTCTTAGCTTGTTTGACGAGGAAGAGGATAAAACAGAAGATCAAAACAGCATCCCAGCTCCAATGAAAGAAGCAGGAAAGGTGAGCCAAAAGCAGTAAAAGTTCAAGTCTCTAGATGAGATAAAAGAATCTCATTTTATTATGTCATTTCTGTCATGTGAGTTACTGAAGGAATCTTCACCTTCAGTGCAGAGCGTAAATGGTGCTTTCTAGTCATTTAGGTATTTGGGGATCAACATCCGTGACTCTTACCTCAGATAGTGCTGTTGAATAGGGGATTAGAATTTCTAGATCTGCTGGGATTTACACACCACATTGTTCCTCCTAGCAAACCTTTGCCCCTTGGCCGGTTATGAGGTAAGAGCAACAGAAAAGGAAAATGAGGCCAGATCTGTGCACTTAAGTATTTCTAGCATTAAATTTTAGAAATTCGTGTTGTAGTTAGACCTTCTATATTTATCAGGCGTTAGCAAACTCTTTCTGTAGAAGGCCATATAGTGACTATTTTAGCCTTCGCAGACCATATGGGCTCTCTTGTAGCTGTTCGGCCCTGCCATTGGTAGCGTGAAAACAGCCCTAGAAAATAAAAAAAGAAAATGAATGGGCATGACTGTGTTTTAATACATTTTATTAATAAATATAGGTGATAGTCACTCTGTGAGGCTACTATTACCCTGATATTAAAACTAGACAGAGACTTCACAAGAAAACTACAAACCAATATTCTTTATGAATATAGATGCCAAAATCCTCAACAAAATTTTAGTGAACCCAATCCAGCAAAATATAAAAAGGATTATACATCACAACAAGTGGGATTTATCCCCGGAATGCAAGATTGGTTGAATATCTGAAAATCAATAAATATAATATAACTACATCAATAAAATACTGGCTAAAAAGCATATGATCATTTCAACAGATGCAGAGAAAGCATTTGATTAAATGCAAACCCTTTCATGAATAGAAACACTCAACAAATTAGGCATAGAAGGGAACTTCCCCAAGTTGGTAAAGGACATATATGGAAACCCACAGCTAACATCACACTTAATGATGAAAAACTAGATGCTTTCCCTGTAAGATCATGGATAAGACACGGATGTCCACTCTTGCCAATTCTAGTCGACCTTGTACTGGAGGTTCTAGGCAGGGTATTTAGGCAAGAAAATGAAATAAAATGCATTCAGATTAGAAAGGAAGAAGCGAAACTATCTCTTTTGCAGATGCATGATCTTGTATATATAGAAAGTTCTAAGGAATCTACAAAAACACTGTTAGAACTAACTGAACAAATTCAGCAAGATTACAGGATATAAGATTAATATATTAAAATCAATTGTAGTTCAGACTAGTAATGAACAGTCTGAAAGTGAAATGAAGAAATCAATTTAACTTATAGTGGCAACAAAAAGGATAGAATACTCGGGAATAAATTTAACAAGAGAATTTTAATACTTGTACACTGTATTAGTCCGTTTATGTTGCTTATAACAGAATACACGGAACTGGGTGATTTATAAGGAAAATGAAATTAATTGGTTACAGTTTCTGAGACTGGGAAGTCCAAAGTCCATCTGGTGGTAGTGACAGTGACTCAGGGTCTCACATTGCAAGATGATGGAAGCAGAGAGAGCAGAAAGAAAGAGAGACAGACCCTCCTCTCTTATTTTAAAGCCCTCAGAACAGTGCCCCTCTCCACCATTTTTAATCCATTCATTACTGCACAGTCCTACAACCCAATCACCTCTTCAAGGCCCCACCTTACAATTACCATAATAGGAGTTCCTACCCTGTTAACAGTCACAGTGGGGGCTAAGTTTCTAATACATAAAACTTGGGGGATGTATAATTCAAGTTCATTGAGTTTTGGGGAGGTATAATTCAATTCACTACATACACTGAAAACTAGAAAATGTTGAAGGAAATTAAAGATCTAAAATAGATGGAAAGACATCTCACATTCATGTGCTATAAGACTTAATATTGTTAAGATGGTAATACTGCCCAAATTGATCTATAGATCAAATGCAGTCCCTCTCAAAATTCCAGCTTGCTTTTTTGCAGAAGTGGACAAGCTGATCCTAAAATTTTTATGGAAGTACGAGGAACCCAGAATAGCCAGCAGTCTTGAAAAAGAACAAAGTTAGAGGACTCATGCTTCAAAACTTATTTCGAGACGGTGTGGTACTGGCAAAAGGTTAAAGTATATAGAACAGTGAAATGGAATTGAGAGTCCAGAAATAAACCCTCACATTTACAGTAAATTGTTTTTTGACAAGGGTGCAAATATAATTCAATGAGAATAGAATAGTCTGTTCAACAAATGGCATAAGGCACTGTTTATTCACATGCAAAAGAATGAAGTTGGACCCTTACCCCACACTATACACAAAAATAAACTCAGACTAGATCTTAAACGCAAATATAAGAACTAAAACTGTACAATTTCCAGAAGACACTGTAGGAGTAAAGCATGATGTCCTTGGATTAGGCAAAGCCTTCTTAGATATGACACCAAAAGCACGAGTGACAAAAGAGTAAGTAGCCAAATTGGACTTTATTAAAATGAAAAAATTTGTGCTTCAAAGTACACCATCAAGAAAGGAAAAAGACAATCCACAAAATGGGAGAAAATCTTTGCAAGTTATGTATTTGATAAAGGGACTTAGATCCAGAATGTGTAAAAGACTTACAACTCAGTAATAAAAAGGTAACCCAATTAAGAGATGGGCAAGAGATCTGAATAGACATTTCTCCAAAGAAGATACACAGATGGTCATAAAGCACATGAAAAGATGCTCAGCATTGTCAGTTATTACGGAAATGCAGATCAAAACCGCAATGAGATACCACTTCACACCCATCAGGATGGGTATAATAAAAAAACAAAATAGGAAAGTAACAAATGTTGAGGATGTGGGGAAACTGAAACCCTCATTAATTGCTTTGAGAATGTGAAGTGGTACTACCACTCTGGAAAATAGTTTAGCTGTTTCTCAAATTGTTAAAACATAGTGGTACCACATGACCCAGCAATTCCACTCCTAGGTAGATACCCAAGAGAAATGAAAACATATGTTCATACAAGAACTTGAATGTGAATGTTCCCAGCAACATTATTTATAATAGCCAAAAGATGGAAACAACTCAAATGTCCATCCATTGATGAATAGATAAAAACAATGTAGTATTATCCATGCAATGGAATATTGTTTGGCAATAAAAAGAATGAAGTATTGATACGTGCTACAACATGATGAACCTGGAAAACTTGCTAGATGAAAGAAGCCAGTCCACAAAATACCACACACTGCCTGAATCCATTTATGTGAAATGTCCAGAAGAGGCAAATGCATAAAAGTCAGAAAGTGGACGAGTGGTTGCCTGGGATGAAAGAAGCCAGTCCACAAAATACCACACACTGCCTGAATCCATTTATGTGAAATGTCCAGGAGAGGCAAATGCATAAAAGTCAGAAAGTGGACGAGTGGTTGCCTGGGACTGGGTGAAGGAGTTGGGCAGGAATGGGAAGTGACACTAATGGTTTGGGGTTTCTTTTTAGGGTGATGAGAATGTTCTAAACTTAGCTTGTGTGGTGTTTGCACAACTTTCTGAATATACTAAAAAATCAATGAATAATGGGTACACTTTTAATGGGTAAATTTTATCTCAGTAGAGATGTTAAAAAAAACAACCTAAGTTGGCAGGCCATAGATTGCCAAAACTTTTTGTGTACCAAACTGAAGAAACAGTCTGTATTGATTTCTACAAAAAACATTTTATGACTTTTTCTCTTTACACCAGTAGTATAACCCTGTTTATAAATGAGCTATACACAGTGATGTATATATGAATAATTTTCGATATTTTCTCCCAGTCTATTACTATATATGATTTTGTACTGTTTTTCCATGATTCTGAAATTTTTAACTTTAATCGCTATGCTAAGCTGGTTTTTATGTGTTAACAGTAATAATTTATTATTAGTTAATTATTAATGTGATTTATTTAATCACAAGGGGGGATATTGTCTGTTTTAATCTGTGCTTATGATGCTAAAGAATAACTAGGGACGAATTTTAGAATGTGAGGTGTGGCGCATTTTATTATCAAACCAAGTAACATTAATAGTAACTTTTAACTGTGAGATATCGGAGCAGACAAAAAAAGAACTCATTTGCAGTCTGAAGGTAGTGGGATAGAAGTGATTGACAGGTATTGGGGAAGGCTTGCTAGTCACACCTGTGATATGTCTTTGGACTGGGATGCTGACAGGTTAAGGATATACACATGGCCAGTCTGTGTAGTTTCTGGGATTAAATCAGCTGCTGTTTCTTCTTCCCTTTGGGAATGAGATAGAGAGAACTCATTTAATTTTATGTATTTTTATCCCCAAAGTGTTTTTCATTATGGGACTATTGGATTTTTTTTTTTTTGATAGAAAGTTCAGACACTATACAAAGGTTGAAAGGTAATCTTTTCATATTATGTATATGTTATGTGTATTTATAAACAGATTCTCCACTATTTTTGGTAGCTCCATAGTATTCCATTGTGTGAATGTGTTGTTCTCCCACTGATGGGCAGTTAAGCCGTGGCCAGCCTTTTGCCAATGTAAAAGGTTGCAGGAGATGTCTTTATTGTGTTCAGTTTTGCACATATATGGTTTCCTTGAGGCAAATCCATAGATGTCTAATGACATGTGACCTTCCCTCTTTTCCTCAGGGTCCCGATCCTGATGCCCGCCCCAAGAGCACAGGTGTCTTTCAGGATGAAGAGCTCCTTTTCAGCCACAAGCTCCAAAAGGACAATGACCCAGATGTTGACCTTTTTGCTGGCACCAAAAAAACGAGGGTCAGTTCCAAATGGTTCCCCACATTGTGGCTTTGTTATTGTGTTAGATGTTGTCTCAACAGCTTACCTAGCTGCCTTTGTAAATTGTTTTTCAGCGACATTGAATTTGAGTGTTGTCTGTTCTAGTTGTCAGAGCCACGTGTTGGGAGCCTGTTTGGGGATGATGAAGATGATAATCTTTTCACCTCTGCCAAGTCCCAGCCTTTGGTACCAGCCTTTTGTTCTCAACACTGGGGGGTGTGGGAAAGCTTCTGGGGAAAGAGATTAATGTCCGGTTATACGAGAAAGGAAAATTCAGAGCGTTGTGGCATTGCTAGTAAATGAATGGTAAATAACGTGCTTGTGGGATGCTACTCTCAGTTTGTGTTTTTCCCCATCTCACGTTCCCTGATGTAAAAATGTTAATTGACCCAGGCTCTCTGACTATACTACACATTTGTTTGATTTTTAAATGGCTTATTGAGAGACTGTTGCATCAACGTAACGACTACATATTCATCATGCCTTTTGTGTACAAAGCTTTAAATCTTGAGTTTTAGCTTGTGCGTGTCATTTCTCCCCACCCCAGTAGGTTTTGTCAGTACTCTCTAGTTTCTCTTCCTCATAGACAGGACACCTGAGAAAGCACAGTCTTTACAGTGCAGTTTCTGAAATGTTAGTTCAACCCTCTTTTGAGAAAGGACTTTTTTTTTTTGTGCTGGCTGGTATGGGTGAGAAGGGACTTTTAAAACTCAGAAAGCAGGTTATTTTTTTGCATGAAGATTTTTCTTTAAAATTTCCATGATATTTTACAAACTTTTGGTATTTTTTTCTTTTGAAGGTGCCAGAAAAAAAGAAAGTAGTGAAAAAAGACCACTCTGTTTCCTCTTTCAAGAACCAGAAGCATCCTGAATATACTCCAGGTAGCAAAGAAAGAAACACATGGAAACCGGAAACACCTCAGGTTAAAGTTGATCTCTTTAAGCACTTTCTGCTCTTATTTCCATTCCAGTGCAGATAAATTCCATTAGCAGACCCAAAGCCATTCAGAGTTCTCTTCGTTAAGGAGGAAACAGCAGCTAGGGCTACCTCTCTTTCTTCACTGTATTTTTTTATCCTTACACATCTCCCCTTTCCCCACTCCAGAGTCTCATAAATCAGTACTTAATCATTATTATTTTTGGATTCAATTCCAAATTCGATTCCAAGATGGAGTTAAGATAGGGTGAAGAATCTTCCCCACTAGAGCTCCCATTTTTCCCTTCAGGCTCCCTTGTAGTAGAATTAAATTAGAATTAAACATAAATTACATCTGGTTTCTTGGTCACCTGTCAGGATTACTTCTTCCGAAACTATGGCCGTTAGGCCTCCCTCCTCAGCAGTCTTCCGAGCACTCTGTGGAGCTCCTTCTGAGCACAGGTCAGAGCTGGAGAGTAGGTGCTGGTTCTGGCTGGCAGGTGTCTCTGGACATCTCACTGAGGCCTTAGTGTCCTGACCTGTGAAGATGAGGCACTTGGACTAGCACGACTGCACTGAGTCTTCCCAAGACCCAGATGCTTTTGCTTTTAGAAGCGGTGCATAAGGCTGTGGGTGCATATCTGTGTGCTCCTTGATACTTGATGTGGTGGATAATCAACGTGGGAGTTTTGCCAGCTGGCCAGGTTTTGGTGCTCTGATGAGC
>NW_007726662.1:563977-564973 GCF_000696425.1 Galeopterus variegatus
TGTGGTGGATAATCAACGTGGGAGTTTTGCCAGCTGGCCAGGTTTTGGTGCTCTGATGAGCAATAACTCTTATGAATCCTGTTCATCATCTGTGTCTCCCTCTACTCCATGTACGATCTCACAGCCTTCCACTTACATGACAGAGGAGGGGGCAGAAGTGAAGTAATGTTCGTGAAATGTTGTGAAGCCTTTCCCATGACAGTACTACACAAAATGACGGCTTTGCTCCATCACAGATTTATTTATGGGCATGAGTATAATCCAAGAGACACTTTTCTTTCTATTTCCCCAATGGATTTTTAACTGAATGTAATTTCATACAGGACTCATCAGGTCTCGCTCCATTTAAAAGCAAAGAGCCATCCACTCGGATCTGGAAAATACAAGTAATTATAACACATCTGGAATCTTCATTGCCTGCCTGTGGCATCTATAAACTTTTTTGGATTTTTACTTTTGTCAGCTGCTGCCAAGCATTTTCTCATCTCTTCCCCTCCCCACCCCCCACTTAGTTTTTTGCTTCTCGTATGCTGTGTCTTTAACATCTTCTCTTTGATCCCAATGGTGGGCACAGATGTGTGATGCTCTCTTTTAATTCTGAGACTAGGCCAGGTGATTTTTCTACATTTCTTTTCTCCTCTTGTATTATACATTGTGTATACTGAGTCTTGTCATGTGTCACAATAATGATAATAAACTGCTGTGCTTAAGAACAAATACAGAATTTCATTTTTCTTCTTTAGGCAAATTTAGCGATTAACCCAGTGGCCTTGCTGCCTACAGCAGCTCCCCAGATCTCTGGAGTGAAGCCTGTTTCACCAGTATTGGCTTTTCCTTCACTTGACCCCGGAAGGAGCCACTGTCTGGAAAGTATTCCTGCTCTTCCCGGGATTGGGGAGACTGGTGTGAGTTTCGATCTTCCGGCTCAGGCAGACACCTTACACAGTGCAAACAAGGTGATGAGATCATCTTTGCTTTCTTCTTTTTTTTTTTTTT
>NW_007726662.1:565947-574988 GCF_000696425.1 Galeopterus variegatus
AACAAGTTACACAACATATATAGATTATTATACCCTAAAATAATTATGTAAAGTTACTGTTTGATTAAAATATTTACAGCAATGGTGCTTTATAGACTGCTTAATAGCCTTTTTTTTTTTTTTGATTCTCTAAAAAAACCAACAAAATTTGAAAACCTTTTCTCTGTCAGTCTAGAGAGACTGACCAAGAAAAAGAGAAGACAGAAATTACTGAAATCAGAAATAAAACAGGGGCATGGTAGAGCAGTTGCTTCTATTATGCTGGAGTGAGCTTTGATGAGAGACCTCCTCTTCTTTTTCTGGTCTCTGCTGATGACTCTTTTTGTGTCACTGCAGTCAGGTGTCTGGCAGGCCACCTGCATGGTAGCTGTGGCTACTGCTGTGGGGTCGAGCCACTTTTATGGTAGCTGTGGCTATGGCAGTGGCTGTGGTGGGTCACCTGTGAAGAAGCGGTGTTTTCGATGTGCTCCTTGCCTGCATCATCCAGTAGAGGGGGCCGCCCTTGGCTCCTGCCTTAGGACCCAGGGCGTGCTCTGTTTCTTGCCTGCATTGTCTGGGACTTGTTTTCTTGTTTCTGTTCAATCTCCCTTCTCTGAGAGTCTTAGCTGATCTCCAAGTTAGACCTAGGATGACAAAATCCTGGCAAATACATTCATTTCAAGTATTTCCAAACTTGTTTTCCCCGTGCATAAAACAAGTTTTTCCTTTTGTTATAGTTTTGGTTAGCTTTTGTGTGTGTGTGTGTGTGTGTGTGTGTGTGTGTGTGTGTGAATGTGTGTGTGAAATTTGCTTGAAGTAGGCAAACACAGTCATTTTTTTTTGCCTGAAGTGGGTTGTACCTTGTCACACTCTACTTGATTGTATATTTTGGAAAATGTCACAAATACTGCATCATTGCTATTAAGTGACTCATGTTTCGAGGTTATATTAAAGGTTCTGATTTCTAAGCCATATTTTTTGCATGAAATATTTAATTTGAATTTGCTGTTGTTGACTTGAAGAAAACAGCGCCTTAGAATTCCTCTCTGTTTTTGTTGTCTTATATCTCCCTACTCCTGGACCCTGAATTTAGACTAGCCCCCCTAATAAAGGTTAGTACCAGAATTCCCCCTGATTCTTCCTCATTTTGAAAGATACCTGCTTTTAAATTGAGGACTGAGTAGGGGCCAGGGAGTGTTGGGGGGACACAGAGCACCAACATGCCTACTTTCTGGGGTTCTGGCAACAGGTGAAGCTTTTTGTGTGAAGCTGAACTGAAACTGCCCTCAAAAGATTCAAAAGTGGAGAGCACTAAAAGATTAAGAAGGACTTAGTCTTGAAGTATTAGGAGCTATTAACCTCCTTCTTAAGAAATCTTTTAAGAAATTTCCTCTTCTGTATCTTAGATAATATCTTGATTGAAATAGACTAGATAACTTTACAGTATTTTGAGTCACTGGTTCTTTTCTATGTTAACTGTGAACATTTTTTGTTTATCATCAATCAGCATGTGGTTTTTGCCATTGCAGAGCCGTGTCAGAATGAGAGGAAAGCGCAGACCACAGACCCGTGCAGCTAGGCGGCTGGCTGCTCAGGAGTCCAGTGAGGCTGAGGACATGAGTGTCCCTAGAGGACCCATTGCACAATTGGCAGATGGTGCCATTTCACCAGATGGCAGTCAGCCACAGTCCAGTGTTGCCAGTGGAAAAGACAGCTTTGGGGAGGCCACTGCAGCTGCTGGAACACCTTGGGAAGGCGGTCCCGTGCCTGGAGTGCACAGAAGTCCTTTTGCAAAATCTCTGGGTCAACCCAGAGGTGAGACTGACCTTTTTGATTCTGGGGACATCTTTTCCAAGGGCACTGGACCTCAGTCCACAGACAGAACAAAAGCCAAGGCAAAGGCACCAGAGACCTCAGCCAATCCGCCTGGGGGAAGTAACGAGAAGAGCCCCATGTTTCCTGCTGCAGCTGAGGCAGGCAGTGATGATGATCTCTTTCAGACTGTTAAGCCAAAACCAGCAAGGAAAACAAACCCCTTTCCTCTCCTGGAAGATGAGGACGATCTCTTTACAAATCAGAAAGGCAAGAAGAACGAGTCAAAATCCAACAGTCAGCAGGATGTCATTTCAAAAACACAGGACATTTTCGAGGTAACAGAGCATAACACCACATTTTTGTGCCTGGTTTTATGTTAAGAAAAAATATCTGTTTGGCTCATTGGAGCCATAGATTATGTTGAGCTTGTTTCATGTATGCCCGATATCTACTTAGTAATTATAATTTGGCTCTCCTATTAATAACTCAAATTTACTCAAGTGGTTTTTCGTTTTCTTTCATGTTGGGGGTAGTTCTTGGCTGGTCATAATCATTGATACAGGTCTTGATGTTTATAGTTTTTGTAGTTTTGATTTTCTAATTTTTGTAGAATGTTGCTGTAGTCAGTTTCCTTGGCATGCTACACTGTGACATGTATAAAGCTATATTGGTCCAGCTTTAGTGTGTAGCCTTTGATTCTGGGGAAGTGGGCCCTGGCTGGAGCTGACAATTTGACGCTGGCAATAGGGCTTCAGTGGCATTTGCTTGGCAGATGCTTTTTGAGCATCTGGGCAGGCATAAGGCGAACTAGGACAAGTGATCTGCTCCTCAGAGTTCTCANCATCTTTTCCAAGGGCACTGGACCTCAGTCCACAGACAGAACAAAAGCCAAGGCAAAGGCACCAGAGACCTCAGCCAATCCGCCTGGGGGAAGTAACGAGAAGAGCCCCATGTTTCCTGCTGCAGCTGAGGCAGGCAGTGATGATGATCTCTTTCAGACTGTTAAGCCAAAACCAGCAAGGAAAACAAACCCCTTTCCTCTCCTGGAAGATGAGGACGATCTCTTTACAAATCAGAAAGGCAAGAAGAACGAGTCAAAATCCAACAGTCAGCAGGATGTCATTTCAAAAACACAGGACATTTTCGAGGTAACAGAGCATAACACCACATTTTTGTGCCTGGTTTTATGTTAAGAAAAAATATCTGTTTGGCTCATTGGAGCCATAGATTATGTTGAGCTTGTTTCATGTATGCCCGATATCTACTTAGTAATTATAATTTGGCTCTCCTATTAATAACTCAAATTTACTCAAGTGGTTTTTCGTTTTCTTTCATGTTGGGGGTAGTTCTTGGCTGGTCATAATCATTGATACAGGTCTTGATGTTTATAGTTTTTGTAGTTTTGATTTTCTAATTTTTGTAGAATGTTGCTGTAGTCAGTTTCCTTGGCATGCTACACTGTGACATGGATAAAGCTATATTGGTCCAGCTTTAGTGTGTAGCCTTTGATTCTGGGGAAGTGGGCCCTGGCTGGAGCTGACAATTTGGCGCTGGCAATAGGGCTTCAGTGGCATTTGCTTGGCAGATGCTTATTGAGCATCTGGGCAGGCATAAGGCGAACTAGGACAAGTGATCTGCTCCTCAGAGTTCTCAGGGAGGGAAGTCAAATACAAACCAGTTGACAGATAATTAAGAGGTTTTCAAGCAAGCACTAAATGTCATGAAGAAAATAACCCAGGCCAGAGTGGAGGGAGGGGTGAGAGGCCCTCCTTCAGGTAGGCCTGGTATACCAGAAGAACGACAAGGACCAGGCTGTGCAGAGATCTGGGTGCTGCATTCCAGGCAGAGGGGGCGAGTCATGTGGTTGTTCCTGAACATACTGGCAGTTTGCATTTCCACAACTTGTTGAAGTGTTTTTAGTGAAAAAAAAAAATTGATTTAAAATTGTTTTGCTTGTTTTTTTGGCTTAACAAGGATGATATATTTGCTACAGAAGCAATTAAACCTTCACAAAGAACAAGAGAGAAAGAGAGGACATTGGAATCCAACTTATTTGATGATAACATTGATATTTTTGCTGACCTGACTGTAAAGCCAAAAGAAAAGTCCAAAAAGAAAGTGGAAGCTAAGTCTATATTTGATGATGATATGGGTAAGTTTGGTTTTCTACATTTGGCCCAGAGATCTGTTACCATTCAGTTACTTGGTATTTCTCCTGCTATCTCTGCCCAGACCTTTCCTGGAAAATGTTCCCTAGCAGCTTTCCTTCGGCTTGCTCTGTAATTCTGAGCTAAGCTGAGGATGGGTGAGTAAATGGACTAGTAATTTTGGCGAAGCAACTTTTTTGTGTAATGGACATCAGGGAATTTGAAGGTACCCAAAATTTGACCTTTAAGTATAATTTAACTTTTATCTTAGTGTGCCCCTGTCAACCATTCTGATGTTATGAAAGGAAACTACCCCAGGCAGTACAGTAGGCTGAGGTGGCTGCTTGGGTGTGATGCAGTTGGTTGAGTCAGAGTTCCAGCTGGAGAGTGTATCCGTGGATTAGAGAATCAAGGGCCAGCACAGGAGGAGAGTAGAACTATACAGGGAAGCAGATTATAACTCAGACTTTGCATTTCACTGAGATCTTCAGTGTTTATGAAACATGCTTGTCTTCCCTCCATGGTACAACTTCCACTTTGCTAACAAGAAGGCCAATTCCCTGATAACCCTAAATGTTAGGCCTGTGCTATGTCCTGTGTTGGCCAGGAGGACTTGGACTGAGGCCACATATATTTTTCCTACTCCCTCCTTCCCAGGTCTAGACTTTAGGGCTGACCAGGAGACAGCTGACACTGCAGAGCATGCTGGGTCTGTTCCCCCAGCAAGCCGTGTGCTCTGTCTCCACCCGTTTTTCACCACACAGGGTGCAGAGGAGACTTCACTTGTTTCTTTTATCACAAAAAGATTCACATAATTCAGAAAATGTAAAAAGTGACGAACAGCCCCTAGAGGTAACCAGCATTAACAGCTTGGTGTGTATCCTTTCAGATATGGTGATATTAACGTGTGTGTGTCATTTTTTTCAAAAATCAGAATATACCTTACCTGTTCTGCTGTTCCTTTTAGTCACTTAATATCTTTCCATGTCAGTACATAGATATTGCTTTCAGCAGTTGTATAGTTTTGCCTTGTATTTAGCCATTAGCCTATTGATGGTGATGTAGATTGTTTCTAAGTTTTCTCTATCACAGACAATGTTGAGGTCTTTAACATTTGTGTGCACTTCCTGTCTTTACTTACACATGCTGAAATCTTGGTAAGATAGAATTCTAGCAGTAGCATTACTGGGTAAGTAATGTAACTGAATAAGATGAGCTTTAGTGAAACACTAAACATGCATGTAGTCACAAAGTCTTACATTCTTACAATTGAGATGCCTCAAACTGATGCATTTATTCTGAAAGAGCTTGAATCCTATATTGCATTTTCCTTTGCATATTTTTATTGCCCTTTCCTTTTAAAATGCAGAATGTAGAAATAAGCCCAATGTCACAGTAAGGGTATGGACTGGGATGGGGATCGATGGGGATCCAGTTACCTTTCCCTTTTTTCTCTCCTGCACGTACACATACACACTGAGAAAGTTGTGCTCAAAGAGATCTTGTGACTTGAATGTGATCATAAAACTTATTTGGTAACTGAGCCAGGACCAGATCTTGACTTTTATATTAGTGTTTTTTGGTGCCCCATACTGTTACAAGAATTGGTCTTTGGTTTGTGTGGGTGTGTCTTAAAAGCACCCATTTTCTTGCCCATTCAGCAACTCTTTTTCTTTTTTTCTTTTTAAAGATGATATCTTCTCATCTGGTGTCCAGGCTAAGACAACCAAGCCAAAAAACCGATCTGCACAGGCAGCGCCTGAACCGAGATCTGAACACAAGGTGTCCAACATATTTGATGATCCCCTGAATGCCTTTGGAGGCCAGTAGAGCATACAGGGTGTCCACATCTCACCCTTCAGCTACACCCTTCAGTTAGTGATGCTGTCTTATATGCTTATTGTCTTGACTGGATTACAAAAAGCAAATACTGAAACAGCTAGCTTTTGCCCAACGTACCTAGTATTTTTCTGCACTGGTTTTAATCATGCTTAAAACTGTAAAACAAAAATAAATGTTTCATGGTGGTTGGTTGGTTTGTTTTTAACTATATTTTGGTTTAACTAGCCTTGGTAGGGCTGTGATACCAGTTAGGGCATGTTAGAGAAGAAATCTGTTTGTGGCTTTCATGGGTGGGCAGGGAATCCCAGAGGTAGCAAATGCCAGATGACCAGGAGTCTTTATTTTGTGGATGGGAGCTTTAACTTAGTCAGGGCCTGGGTAGGTGAAAGAGAAAGAAGACGGGAGATTATACTTTATGAGCCTTAGCAATGTGAGAGGTGGTTTCCATTGATTCCACTGAATTCTGAAGATCCCTCTGCAAGTCCTCTAAGGCAAAGTTTGGCAAACTATGGTCCTCCACTGTAAATGAAATTTTATGGGAACACAACCACACCCATTCATTTATGTGTTGCCTATGGCTGCCTTCACTACCTACAATGCCAGAGTCAAATAGTTGTAACAGACTGGATGGCCCACAGAGCCTAAGAGGTTTTCTGTCAGTCCCTTTACAGAAACAGTTTACTAACCCCTGCTCTATGGCATCCATTTCCATCCTTGGAGCTTTTTTTTTCCTCTGGGATCTGGCATTCCAGAGTCACATTCTTAGAGCTTTGTGTTGTCTTGTAGAGACAGCAGAATGAACCCGTTAACAGCAGGGAGAAGTGCTGAGGACGGAAATGTCTGCCTCAAGAGCAGCACTGTCCCATAGAACTCTGCACTGAGGGAAATGTCCTGTATCTGCATTGTCCAGTGCAGTGGCCACTAGCCACATGGATTTCCCCCCATTCCAGTCTGTATTTTCCTGTGCTGTGCCGACTTGCTGTTACAGGGTATTTATTCTGTAACCATGGCACAGTCTTGTAGGATTGCCAAGTTGGCCTCAGTAATGCTGAAGCCACCAGCTTCTTCCTTGGGCACATTAAGATTGGAATTACTCACACTCAGAGTCAGTGATTTTGTAAGGCTCCTACAGGTCAGCTGTTTACCCTGCTCTGCTATGAGAGTGACCCATGGCAGAAGAGGGCACTTACAAGTTGCCTACTCCTTTTCCCTGTCCCTTTTGTGCATGTACCTTCTGTTCTTTAGGTTACTTGAGCCCAAGCTCAGTGTGGGGTCTGACTCAGAAAGCATTTGTGAAATGTTTTTGTTTTTAGAGCAACCGAATTATCTCATTTGTCATTAGGATTGATTCAGGGTATTTGGGAGACAATAGGATTAGAAAAACGCAAACTGTTATTTTGAGAGGTTTGAAAAAGGGAGGGAACTTATGGCAAAAAAAAAAAAGTTCCTATTTCATGCTATATTACACAGTCTCTATAGTCTACCAGATAAGTAGTGTCCTAATTTCACAAATAAGGCCAAAATCTGGAAGAAGCATGGATAGTGGGGCAGGGCTGGACTTTTTCCTACTGCATCCTAGATTTAAGTCTGGCTTTCCCACTTAGAGCTATTTGATCGTAGGCAAATTATTATACCTTTCTTAGCTTCTGCTTCCTTCTTTGTAAACTAGGGGAGAGAATACGTAAAGACCCTGATGTGTAACTATCTGGCACTTGAAAAATGACGATGACAGTCATGATATTAAGAATGAAAGACTTGGCCAGTAACATTCAAGTAAAAGGCCAGGTAAAAGCCAAGACTTTAAACTCATCTGCCTAACTCCAAAGCCTATGCTGTCAATTCTTCATGAATTGGGAAGGCAGAGTTGAGAAACTAAATTTTTTACTCAGTAAGACAGGCACTGTCTAGGCTCTGATAGACAAAGATGAGTACTATCATATCCGTCCTCATGGGGCTCCAATCTACTCAGCATTAAACGTGTATAGTTTTTTTCTTTCTTCATGTCAGATGCGTAATGTGCCCACGTCTTAAGGAGGTTTAGAAGGAGGCACATCCTCACACAATAGCGTCAATATCTAATCATCGTGCTTATGAACCAAAAAAGGATTCGTGTATGCAGTTTAAAAGGAACCAGTGGCTAGAGAGACTGAGGAACGAAAGCCCAGCGCCTCACATACCCCGGTTTACGTTTGCTCAGCTGTGGAGATAAGTCGGTGGGTAGGGTCCCAGTCTCAGGAAAATGAGAGGGGTGGGGAGTAGAGATTAGGTGTTGGGGTTCATCTTAGTCTGTTTCCTCTGAGTCACAAGTTGAGGATGAGTGCCCCTGCAGCGGGAGCAAGAACTTTTATCAGCTGAGTAATCCACCTAGAGAAATAGGTTAATGGGGTTGGAAAATCTGTTAGGAGCCAGCAGTGTGGGGAATGAAGTGGAGCCACGTCGAGTTGAAAGGCATGTGTTGTCTTGAAGCCAGTTATGGTTTACATCCCAGCCGGCAGCTTGGGTGACGGAACTTCCCCAGCGCTGGGATTTGAGCCCAGGGTGCCCACTCTCCCTCCTGGCCCTCAGTCCTCAGTAAACTGGATGAGCGGAGAACGTTATCTGCTTTCGCCCTTGTTTTTAACCAGGCATGGTAACGCCCCCATTTTTCAGATGAGGTATCCGAGCCCAGAAACATTGCTGGTGAAGCACAGGAAGGGGGATTTGTTCAGGGCAGGCGGCCAGGAGTGCGCTAGGAGTCCCTTAGGCTATGGAAAGGCCACCGACTGGACAGCGTCTGCCCTGCGCCCTCCGGTCCCCAGCACAGCAGGCACTTCTTAAGAGGGCAATCGGTGGGTCTCTGGGAAGGCGCTCCCACCCCCTCGTCCATTCGGGTGCTAATCCTGCCGTTCCCCGCAAGCTGCGCGACTGGCCTCCAGCCGCCGGCTTGGGCCCGAGTCAGGTGTCTACCGCTAGTAATAAAGGGTCGACATCCGGGCCTCTCCTAACCGACAACCAGCGCTGTACGCCGAGGAGGCCGAGGCGGCCCCGGAGCCTAGCAACCCCCGACGCCGGGCGGCCGGGCCACGCCCCCAACCCCGCTGATTGGAGGGCGACGCGAGCGCCGGCGAGCGATTGGTAGGTCGTGTCACAAAGGGGCGGGGGCGCGCCGGCCGCGGAGCGTTGCCGGTCAGTGCTTGCTGTGGCGTCCCTCGCAGGTCAGCGCGTCGCTCGCGGGCCAGCGGGTCCCTGTCGGCCTGCGGGCGGGCCAGCGAGCGGACG
>NW_007726662.1:575988-599805 GCF_000696425.1 Galeopterus variegatus
GTCCGCCTCCGCCGCACGCCGGTGTTCGTCCCTCCGCGGGCGCGACGCGGCTTCCCCGCCCCCCGCGGCGAGTGCTGGTCTCTGAGTCGCTGTTCTCACCGGATCCCGACCGCTGCCCTCCAGACTCAGGCCCGTGAGGCTGACTAGCCCGAGTTGATCCTACAGGAGCAAGGGCTGCGCAGGTGACTCTGGGCTCCAAGAGCGTATGTGCATTGAAGGCTTGAGTACTTGCAAATCGACTCCAGGCTAGAGATTGGGTTGCAGGGCATTAGGTGATTGATGTCTTGAAGCCAGTTATGGTTTACATCCCAGCCAGCAGCTTGGATAACGGAGCTTGTATTTAAAACTTTAGGGACATTTTCACACCTCAGTTAAGTGCAGATCTTTGTCAACATTTTTAATGGTTGCTTCGCATTCTGGATATCTTTATGTTGGGGGGAAAGTTTAAAAGGCTGTTATGTGACTAAGCTTCTTCAGAACAGGGGATGAAGCAGATTCTAAATTCTGAGATTATTTATTTACCTTGGATAGTGGAGCAGGAAAAATGTGGCTGGGATTTGAAGTTTAAAAGGCTGTTATGTGACTAAGCTTCTTCAGAACAGGGGATGAAGCAGATTCTAAATTACTGAGATTATTTATTTACCTTGGATAGTGGAGCAGGAAAAATGTGGCTGGGATTTGAACCCAGGGTGCCCACTCTGCAACTTGGCCTATGCAGTCCTCTGTAAATTGTATGAGCAATAAATAGATGAGGCTTAATTCCTTAAGCATCTTTAACTTCGCTTTCACCTTTGATAGTTGTGTTTTTAGAACTTTTTCAGAAGAGATGAGAGAAATGTTTTGGGAATTGATTTAGAATTTTTTCCGATGTCATTCTTAATAGCTAGGTACATTTTTTTGAATTATTTGTAAAAATTTTGGAAATGTTTTTTTCTCTACTTGCTTTCTTTCTTTCCTCTTCCCTTTCTGTTTTTTAGCTTTTCTTGCATCATTTCCTGTCCCATCTTTGAGTCTTCATTGTCCCTTCATTTTTCAACATCATAGGATCCCATCATATGCTCAGCTAAGCATGACTACACACTACTTTGAGAAGCTGTCTGTGGACTCGTCTTTTAGTACTGGCCAGGTCTTTGGCCTGCTGGAGCTTCCATTTGCTCCTCCGTGTTAATAGGAAACAAAAACCACATGATCATTTCAGAAGACACTGAAAAAAAGCATTTGACAAAATCCACGCCCCTTTTTGATTAAAACAAACAAACAAACCCAACCACCTAAAACAAATTAGTAATAGAAGAGAAGCTTCTCCTAAGGTTGTCTATGAAAACCCTATAGCTAACGTCATACCTAAAGGTGAAAGACTCTATGCTTTCCTCCGACAATTGGAATAAGACAGAAATATCCAGTCTCAACACTTCCATTCATCCTTGTACTAAAGGTTCTATGCAGGGTAAGGGGCAAGAAAAGGAAATAAAGGGCATCTATACTGGAAACGAAGGAGTAAAACTCTATTTGCAGATGACGTGATCTTGTATATAGAAAATCCCACGGAATCCACTAAAGAACTGTTAGAACTAAAAGAGTTCAATACAGTTGCAGTGTACCTGGTCAATATATTAAAGTCAGTTGTATTTCTGTACATTAGCAGTGAGCAATCTGAAAAATATTAAGACAGTAATTCCATTTATAATAGCATCAAAAAGAATACAATACTTAAGGAATAAATGTAACAAAAGAGAAAAAAGCTTGGACTCTAAAAACTGTAAGACTTTGAAATAAATTAAAGATATAAACTAAAAGATATTGCATGTTCGTGGATTGGAAGACTTAATGTTGTTAAGAAGGCAGTACTCTCCAAATTGATTTACAGACTCAGCACAATCCCTATCAAAAATCTCACCTGGCATTTTTGCAAAATGGGCAACTGATCTTGAAATTCATATGAAAATTCAAGGGACTCAGAATAGCCAACTATCTGGAAAGGGAAGAATAAATTGGAGAGCTCACACTTCCTGATTTCAAAACTCACTACAAAGCTACAGTAATCAAGATAGTGTTGGTGCTGGCATAAGGACAGACATATATATAGATCAGTGGGATAGAAGTAAGAGTCTGGAAATAAACACTCACATTTATAGTCAATTGGTTTTTGACAACAGTTCCAAGACAATTCAATGGGGATAGAATAGTCTTTTCAACAAATGATATTGGCACAACTGATTATGTGAAAGAATAAAGTTGGACACCTACCTCACACCATACACAAAAATAAGTTCAAAATGGACAATAGACCTAAATACAAGAACTAAAACTATATAATTCTTAGAAAAATATATATGAGTAGATCTATTACCTTTGGTTGGGCCAAACTTTTTAAATATGGCAACAAAAGAAAAAAAACAGACAAATTGGACTGTATCAAAATTTAAAACTTTCGTGTTTCAAAAAGTGCTATCAAGGAAGTTAAAAGACAACGCATGAGATGGGAGAAAATATTTGCCAACCACTTAGGGCTTGGATCTAGAATATATTAAAAAACTCTTAGAATTCAATAATAAGAAAACCCAATTTAAAAATAGATGGATCTGAAAAGACATTTCTCCAAAGAAGATAAACAAATGGCCAATAATCACATAAAAAGATGCTCAACATTAGTTGTTAGAGGAATGCAAATTGCAACCACGATGAAATACTACTTCACACCTACTAGGGTGGTTTTAATGAAAAAGGTAAAGCATATTGGCAAAGATGTGGAGAAACTGGCACCTTCATTCATTGTTGGTGGGGCTGTAAAATGGTTCAGACAGGAAAAGAGTTTGATAGTTCCACAAATTGCTAAACATAGGAGTTACCATATGACCCAGCAAATCTGCTCCAAGTTTGTATCAAAGAGAAAAAGAAACATGTCTACACAAAAACTTGTAGTTGAATGTTTATTGTAGCTTTATTTTTATTTTTTATAACATTATTTATAGTAGCCCCAAAGAGCAAACAACCTAAATACCCATTAGGTTATGACTGGATAAACAACATGAGATATATCCATACAAGGGATTGTTTTTCAGTGATATAAAGGAATGAGGTACTGATACATTCTAAAACATGGCTGAACTTCGAAAACATTATGCTATGTGAAATGAGTATTTATGTGAAATGTCCAGGATAGGCAAATTATAGAAACAGAACGTAGATTAGTGGTTGCCTAGGGCTGAGGGAGGAAATAGGAGAATGTGGGAGTTATGGTTACAAGGTACGGAGCTCCTTTTTGGCGTGATGAAAGTGTTCTGAAAGTGTGGTGATGTAATGGTTGTAAAACTCCATGAACATGCTAAGCACCACTGATTTTCAGTCTTTAAGTCAGTGAATTTTATGGTCTGTGAATTATACCTCAGTAAAGCTATTTAAGAAAAGGTTAACCCACCTCTCCAGGAAGATGTGTATCATCTGTCTTCCCTTTTTTTTTTTTGGCGGCTGGCCAGAATGGGGATCCAAACCCTTGACCTTGGTGTTACAATACTGCGCTGTAACCAACTGAGCTAACTGGCCAAACCCCTCATCTGTCTTCCTAGTTTAGGGTCAAGGCCCCCTTTACAAAGTTTTCATTGATTAATTTATCAATTTGGTCATTCCTGTGCTCCTAATTGTGTACTTTTAGTTTATGATACTACTGCTGTTTGTTGTGTTTGCCCCTCACACTCATTAGCCATGGTATGTTTGTGAGTAGAGATTGTCTGATATCTGTTATCAATATTAACCTCATCTTAAAGCTATAACGATAGGATATCCTTTGGAAACCCAAATCCTCATTATTTAGTGAGTCTTATTTTTAAGGAACCTATTAATATGGCCACTATTTCATTTATCCAGTATGATTCAAATGTACAATGGCTGTAAAGTTATGCTTTATGTGGTTTAGAAGATATAATTTACATATTTTGGAAAAGGATATGCATAATCTTTTAGTGTTGCAAAAATACACTGATGAGTTGTTGGTTTAAATATCATTAACAACAAAAATATTTGGTGAGCATATAGTATGTATAAGTAACTGTGTTGAGCTCTACTAGGATACATTAAAGTATCAAAAATATACCTATTTTTTTTTCCTTTTTGTCTTTTTTCATGACCGGTAACGGGATTGCAACCCTCAGTGTTGCACCCGTACCGTGACCGGCAACAGGATCGCAACCCTCGGTGTCGCCCCCGCACCGTGCTCAACCAGTGAGCGGACCAGTCTCTATATGGGATCCGAACCCTCGGCGGGAGTGCCGCACTCTACCGAGTGCGCCACCGGGCCGGCCCAAAAATATGCCTATTTTTAATAGTCTTACAGTCTAGTTGGGAGAGTGATTTCAGAGACAAACATGAAAAGTTCAACATTAGATATAATTAAAAGCACTCAAATGAATTCCGGGGCTGTCTGGAAGATTGATATGGGATGGAGTTATTTGGAAAATCCTTATGGAAGAATGAGACTTTCAGACAGGCTTGTTTAAAAATTATTCTTGTTTTTTAGGTACAAAACTCAAAACATGAACAATGATATATATTACCAATGTTCAAAGCTGATTTGGCTAGAACTGGAATACAGTTGCCTACAACATGTTCCAGAAGAATTAGAAAAGTCAAAGTAATGGATAACAGAAAAGAGCCTCCATTCTTCAATGACGATAACGTGGGACCATTTTACTACAAACTTCCTTTCTATGATACCATGGAGCTCTTCATTGAAACATTGACTGGAACATGTTTTGAGCTGAGAGTTTCACCCTTTGAAGCTGTTATTTCTGTGAAAGCAAAAATTCAAAGATTGGAAGGTACTAGTCTTTCTTTATATTTAGGATATGAGGATTAAATTTGTTCATCAAGAATGTATAATAATTTTTAAGGTTTTTTTAATGGAGAAAAATTTAAACATATGACATTAGAAAAAAATAGGGTAGTGAACTCCCATAGATCCCTCACTCAGCTTCGACTCATGAACTGTCTTGTTTCCATTCCTGTGTTCTCCCCACCTCATTCCCTTTCCACCAGATTCTTCTGAAGCAGATCCCTGGTTTCATGATAATGGTGTGAAATAATATTTTAAAATAGTTTTCAGCAGATTATGATGATGTACCAATTCTGCCATAAGTATCTTAATTATTACTTTTAATGGGAAATAGTGATTGTTCCCTTTCAGTGACCTTGCTTACCTTCTTACACTGCTTTGAAAACCCCCCTCCTTTTTTTTTTTAATGTGGAGATTTTTTGAGAGAAGAGTTTTCAGCTTACATTAGCATATATCTGAAGTTCCCTTAGTATAGCTGGGATACTGAATAGCAGATCTCTCAAATGTATGGTATTTACCATTTATAGTTGTTAAAATCCAGTTTTGACTAGAAATTTAAATTGTTCCATATAACACTAAATGGGTCTCTGCTGATGGAGCCAGCTGGAACTTGTAATATAAAGATAGGAACTAAGGTTACCCTCCAGCCAGTTTAACTTCAGAATTGTAGAAGGGTGAGGAGAGCTGGAATTTTTAATCTTTGCGAGCTCAAGAATCCTGGTATCTGAGCTTCTGAATATTTGCCATTCCTCCAGCCCTGAAGAGATTCTATTGAAGTTAGTGGCCAGCTGAGTCCAGTGCCTACATCGGTACATCGGTAATGGCACATGATGCTTTTGTCCCCCAAAGTGATTTGGTGAGATCTGGATGTAGTCAGTATAGTTTATTTTGACTTTGTTCTGTTTTTTTATTTATACGATAGTTTAGTGATATCTTTTTTGGAGCAGGAAATAAAACCCTCTTGTGTTCTAAATAATCTTTGTATTTTTTTTTCCCTCTTGCATGCATTTTAAATAATCTCTGTGCAGCAAAAGCACTTTCCAGAGCATCCTGTTTCAGTCTCTTAATGTCAGAAGAGTAAACTTGGGCTTAGAGAATATTAGAAACTCATCCAAGGGAAATATTTAGTTACTGTCAGAGTAAGAACCAAAGACAAGTTATAGACTTCTTTTCCTCTGTAGGAGGAGACATTGTTGGGGTAAAAGCAGTGGCTTTGTAGTTATTAGACAGTTGAATCCCAGTTTAAACATTTATAAAACAAATACACTTATTGGGAAATTAAATAAGGTAATATGTAAAATGCCTACTGTTTTAGTCTGCTGGGGTTGACATAACAAAATGCCATAGACTGGGTGACATAAACAACAGAAATTAATTTTTTCAGTCTGGAGGCTGGAAGTCCAAGATCAGGGTCCCAGTATGGTTGGGTTCTGTTGAGTACCCACCTCCTGGCATGCACCCTTCTCACTGTGTTCTCACTGCATCTTCATATGGGAGAGAGAGCGCATATGATTGAGCCAGCACAAAAAGCTTTCTGGTGTCTCTTTTGAGGATACTAACTGCATCATGAGGACCCCGCCCTCATGTTCCTATCTAAACCTGATTATCTCCCAAAAACCTCATCTCCAGATACCATCATATTGGGGTTACGGCTTCAACGTATGAATTTTGTGGGGCACAGTTCAGTTCATAGCACCTACCACTATGGTCAGTAGATCATAATCCCTCATTTTTTTTTTTTTTTTTAGCAGCTGGCTAGTATGGGATCCAAAGCCTTCACTGTGGTGTTAATTCTTTTATTTTATTCCCATTCCTCATCCTCACACCCCTCACTCCTTCCTTCCTGTACCCCATACTTTCTGGTAGCTTCTTATAGCCCATGGGCAGTGACAGTAATTCTGTTCTTCAGGAGGCTTCAAGAGGTCAGCCTTCCTGAAAAATGAATTTTAATCCTTTTGTGAGTGATCATTATACTTCCTTCCTAGAAGATATTTGGGGCTAACATGGGGGTAAAACTCTCCAAGTTAGAGGGATATGGACTGGGAAGGACACAGGTGACACTGCTCAGGTTAATCCTGCAGGGAAAATGGTGGTTCTGCCAGACTGCTTTTCCTTTGGGGCAGCTTTTGGTGCAGAACTAGAGCTTGGTGGGAAATTGGAGGGAGGATGGAGGGGATTGAGAGGGAAGGGATTGAGAGAAAAGGTTGAAAGAGTGTGCTGGATTAGGAATGATGAGACTGCAACAGGAGAGGAGTGATGCCTACAAGGGGACTTTAAAATGGGCCTTGAAGGGACAGGAGTGCTAAAGCCACACTGCCTGGTTTCAAATTACTAGCTGAGCAAATTAACCTCTCATTTTAGTTTTCCTAACTTAAAATGAGAATAATAATAGTGCCTATGTCAAAGGGTTTTTCTCAGGATTAAATGAGTTAATAAATGTAAAGTGCTTAGCAGAGTGCCTGTGCTTTTTATCAGAGGAAAATGGTTAGTTAATGGAGATAGTGCCATATATCCCCAAGGATATAAGAGCTGTACACCTGGGAAGAGACGTAGCTTGGTTCTTTTTCCAGAAAAGACAGCTTTGGAGCTTATCATTACCTAGAGCAGGGGTCTGTAAAGGAGAGTACATACTCCCCCAGAAGATGAGAAAAATAATGCAGTGCAGTTTGAAAAAGAAAAATGTGCTGTGAAATGTAAGGGATTATTGTTAATTGTATCTTTGTTGTCAGGGGCAGAGGATTCCTTGGACTTGCCATCTAGTCCTTGACATTATTGATCCCTAATGGTTTCTCTTACCTTCTGTGCATGGGATAGGATTGTTTTCCTGATCCCCTTATGTGTAGGTGGGACTGTATTATTTGTTCAGGCCAATGAGCTATGAATGGAAAAAATAATTTCTCCATCAGCCTGGGTTCCTGAGTGACTGTACTGAGCAGAGTCCTCCTGCTGACATGCAATGGACATGTAACATGAGCAAGAAACAAATCTTTATTTTTAGCCACTGTTACTTTGGAATGGTTTGCCATTTCAGCATAACTTACTTTATTCTGACTCAGTATCAAATAGGGATCTAATTTTTTCCCTGGGTAGATAGTTGGTTGTCTAAATTCCACTTATCAAATTAGTCTAGTCTTTTCTCAGTACAGTAATTTTATGCCTGTTCTGTGTCACATTTTTATACATGCACAACTCTCTTTTGATCACCTGATCTGTTTATCTCAATATTATACTCAACATTATCTCGATATTATACTGTCTTATTTACTGAAGGATATCTTGATAGCTGATGGTATCTGTTTAACAAGTTATTCAAAATTGTCTTGCTTGCTCACATTGTTAGCCTTGAATTATTTTGTAGAACTGTCTGTGAAATTATTTGAGCCTGATAGGTTCAGGGTATGGGGAAAGGAAGGAATGTATTTTTAACCCTTTGAGTCCATTGTAAACATATATTTTTCTGGGAAATTGTCTATTTGCCTACATTTTCTAATTTATCTTTATGAAGTTTTCAAGGTAGTCTCTTCTGTTTTAAAATTTCTGCTATGTCTGTAGATATGGTGCTTTTTCATTCTTGATTTTGTGCCTTCTGTCTTTCTTGGTCAGTCTCGCCAGAGGTTTTTCTGCTTTACTGGTCTTTTCAAAGACAGCTTTTGGCAGGCCAACAGGCTGGAGACAAAGCAGAGTTGATGTTGCAGTTTTGAGTCCAAAAGCAGTTTGGAGGCAGAATTCCTTTTTCCTGTGGGCCCTCAGTCTTTTCTCTTATGACCTTTAACTAATTGGATGAGGCCCATCCACATTATGAAGAGTAATCTGCTTTACTAAAAATCTATTGATTTAAATGTTAAACCATCTAAAAAATACCTTCACAGAAAATATCCTCACAGCAATTGGTGTTTATCAAACAAGTGAGTACTAAGCCTAGCAAAGTTGACACAAAATTATCAATTACAGAGGTCATTGATGAAATTAAGAATAGAAACTACAGAATATTAATTACTACTATATCCTGATGTCCTAGAATAGTACTTAGCTCAATAAATATTTGTTAAATAAATGTAAAAAAAAAAGAGACAGCTTTAATCTCTGTTGCATCTTTGTTTTTTATTTTATTAATTGCTGCTTTTGGCCTGCCTTTTACTTCTTTGTGCATAATCTGTACCTTTTCTTACTTACTAATTAATGAATTTCTAACCTGTTAATTTTCAGACTTTTAATATTTTTTTCTGCTTGATTTAGGCTTAAATTACTTTTCTTTCTCTAGTTGCCTAAGGAGAAAATTTAAGATTACTGATATGAGATGTTCTTTACTAACCTGTGCATTTAATGCTATAAATTTCTCTCTAAGCATTGCTTTTGTTGCATCCCGCAAATTTTGGTGAATTAGAAGTGTATTGTTTCAATTCCAAGTATTTGGGAACTTTACAGCTATCTTTCTGTTATTCTTTTCTTCTTTAATTCTACTGTAATCTGAGAACATACTTTGTATGATTTTTATTCTTTTAAATTTGTTTTGTTGCATCCCGCAAATTTTGGTGAATTAGAAGTGTATTGTTTCAATTCCAAGTATTTGGGGACTTTACAGCTATCTTTCTGTTATTCTTTTCTTCTTTAATTCTACTGTAATCTGAGAACATACTTTGTATGATTTTTATTCTTTTAAATTTGTTAAGGTGTGTTTTATGGGCCAGAGTATGGTCTCACTTGGTGAATGTTCCATGTGAGCTTGAGAAGAGTGCTTAATCTGCTGGTTAGATAAGTAGTCTGTAGATGTCAGTTATGTCCAGTTGACTGATGATGGTGTTGAGTCTACCTGTGTCCTGACTGATTTTCCATCTGTTCACTTCCAATAGAGGGATGTTGAAGTCTCCAACTATGATAGCGGATTCATCTCTTTCACTTTGCAGTCCTATCAGTTTTTGCTTCATGTACTTTGATGCTCTGTTGTTCGATATATACCCATTAAGTATTATTATGTCTTCTTGGAGAATTAACTGTTTATCTCCTGGTAACTTTCTTTGTTTTGAGGTCAGCTCTGTCTGCAATTAATGTAGCTACTCCTGCTTTTCTTTGATTAGTGTTAGCATGGTATATCTTCATCCTTTTATTTTTAATCTATACGTGTTTTTATATTTAAAGTGGGTTTCTTATAGACAACGTATAGTTGGGTTGTATTCTTTGATCCATCCTTATAGTCTGTCTTTTAATTGTTGTATTTAGACCATTGACATTTAAATTGATTATTAGTATAGATTAAAATCTACCCTATTTGGTTTTTGTTGCCCTTGTTCTTGGTTTCTATTTTTGTGTTCCACTATAATTGTCAAATAAATTGTTGCTATTATTATTTTGAACAAATTGTTATCTGTTAGATCGATTAAGAGTAAGGAAAAGTGTTTATCTTCTCTTGTTTTTCTCTCATACTCTTCTTTATGTAGATCTGAGTTTTTGACCTACATCATTTTCCTTTTCTATGAAGAACTTCTTTTAACATTTCTTGCAAGGTGGGCCTACTGACAACAAATTTCCTCAATTTTTGTTTTTCCAAGAAATCTTTATTTCTCCTTTACTTTCAAAGGATAATTTTGAAGGGTACAAAATTCTAATTTGGTGGGGTTTTTTCCTTCAACACTTTAAATATTTCACTTCATTCTCTTGCTTGAATGATTTCTTTTTTTTTTTTTTTTTTGTCCTTTTTGAGACTGGCCGCACCACGCTCAGCCAGTGAGCGCTGTGAGTGCACCGGTCATCCCTATATAGGATCTGAACCCACGGCGGGAGCGCTGCTGCACTCCCAGCGCTGCACTCTCCCAAGTGCGCCACGGGCTGGGCCCTGATGAGAAGTCCACTGTAGTTATTATCCTTGCTGTTCTATGTGTAAGGTGTTTTTTCCTTCTGGCTTTTTTAAAGATTTTGTCTTTGTCTTTGTTTTTCTGCAGTTTGATATAATATGCCTTTGGTATTTATCCTGTTTGGTGTTCTCTGAGCTTCCTAGGTCTGTGGTTCAGTGTGTCTCATAAATTTTGGAAAATTCTGGACCATTATTACTTTAAATATTTCTTTTGTTTCATTTCATATTTCTTCTGGTATTCCAGTTATACCTGTTGAAATTATTACATCTTTTGAAGTTGTCTCACTGTTAATGGATGTTCTGGTTTTTTAAAAATACTTTTTTTTCTCAACATTTCACTTTGGGAAGTTTCTATTGACATTTCTTTATATTCACTGATTCTTTTCCCACCATATCCAGTCTGCCAATGGCACATCAAAGGCATTATTTATTTCTGTTAGCCTTTTTTATTTTTAGTATCTGCTTTTTATTCTTTCCTATCCTTTCAGTCTCTCTGCTTATATCATCCATCTGTTCTTTCACGTTGTGTTCTTTTCCATGAGATTTCTTAGCATATTAATCATATTCATTTAAATTTCCCTGTCTGATAATTTAGAAATTTCTGTTATATCTGAGTCTATTTCTGATGCTTTTTGTCTTTGCAGACTGTGTTTTTCTTGTCTTTTGGCATGCCTTGTAATTTTTTGTTGTGTGTTTTTTTTTTTTTGTTTGTTTTTTCTTTATATTGGGGGGTTTTGTTTTTCTCATTTGTGATTTTTTGTTGAAAGCCAGATATATCAAATAATAGGAACTGAGGTAAATTGGACATTAGTGTGAGGTTTCATTTTTAACTGGTTAGGTGTTGGGCTGTGTTTAATGTTTACTGTAGCTATAAGTGCCAGAGACATCAAATTTCTCTAATTTCCTCATTTTGTCTCCATTGTTATCTTTGGGTTTCTCTAGGAACTCCTCCTCAGAAGGAGTTTGTATCTTATAGTTCTTTCAGTTGTAATCCACTGTTGTTGTAGTGTTTTTAGTGTGGTGGTAAGATATTGGGGAGGGGAGACATTCTATAATCTTATGATTAAATTTACCCAGTCTTTCAGTGGAACTATGTCCCTGGTCTGTGACCTTCAAAGTATATTTTAGCCTTTCCCCTTCTTCAATCTCCTAATCACTCGGGTGAGATAGGAAGGCTAGGGGGGCCTGCTCTTTAGTAAAGTGAGTATGCCTTTGTTTTGGAGAATTCTCTGAGCTTTTTTACAATGTTTACTTTTCCCCTCTCCCTGCCCAGGCTACAAGGGGACCTTGGCCCTTCACAATGAGAACCTGGCAGTCTTTTCTCTTATGACCTTTAACTAATTGGATGAGGCCCATCCACATTATGAAGAGTAATCTGCTTTACTAAAAATCTATTGATTTAAATGTTAAACCATCTAAAAAATACCTTCACAGAAAATATCCTCACAGCAATTGGTGTTTATCAAACAAGTGAGTACTAAGCCTAGCAAAGTTGACACAAAATTATCAATTACAGAGGTCATTGATGAAATTAAGAATAGAAACTACAGAATATTAATTACTACTATATCCTGATGTCCTAGAATAGTACTTAGCTCAATAAATATTTGTTAAATAAATGTAAAAAAAAAAGAGACAGCTTTAATCTCTGTTGCATCTTTGTTTTTTATTTTATTAATTGCTGCTTTTGGCCTGCCTTTTACTTCTTTGTGCATAATCTGTACCTTTTCTTACTTACTAATTAATGAATTTCTAACCTGTTAATTTTCAGACTTTTAATATTTTTTTCTGCTTGATTTAGGCTTAAATTACTTTTCTTTCTCTAGTTGCCTAAGGAGAAAATTTAAGATTACTGATATGAGATGTTCTTTACTAACCTGTGCATTTAATGCTATAAATTTCTCTCTAAGCATTGCTTTTGTTGCATCCCGCAAATTTTGGTGAATTAGAAGTGTATTGTTTCAATTCCAAGTATTTGGGGACTTTACAGCTATCTTTCTGTTATTCTTTTCTTCTTTAATTCTACTGTAATCTGAGAACATACTTTGTATGATTTTTATTCTTTTAAATTTGTTAAGGTGTGTTTTATGGGCCAGAGTATGGTCTCACTTGGTGAATGTTCCATGTGAGCTTGAGAAGAGTGCTTAATCTGCTGGTTAGATAAGTAGTCTGTAGATGTCAGTTATGTCCAGTTGACTGATGATGGTGTTGAGTCTACCTGTGTCCTGACTGATTTTCCATCTGTTCACTTCCAATAGAGGGATGTTGAAGTCTTGATTTGAATGTGTCCCCCAAAGTTTATGTGCTGGAAACTTAGTCCCCAATGTAACAGCATGGGAGGCGGGGCCTAATAAGAGATGATTAGGCCATGAGGGCTCTGCCCCTGTGAATGGATTAATGTTATTGTGAGCATGGGTTGTTATAAAAGCAAGTTTGGCCCCCTCTTGCTCTCTCACTCTCTCCCTCTCTTGCCCTTCCACCTTCCATCATGGGCTGATGCAGCACAAAGGCCCTTGTCAGATGCCGACACCATGCTCTTGGACTTTGCAGCCTCCAGAACTGTGAGTCAAATACATTTCTGTTTGTGCTTAAAGGGACATTTGTAGCATTAAATGCTTATACTAGAAAAAAAAGAAAGTTCTCAAATCCATAATATAAGCTTCCATCTTAAGACACTAGAAGAAGATGAGCAAATTAAACCATTATAAATTACCCAGTCTGGGGTACTTTGTTACAGCCACATAGTACAGACTAAAACAGCTGCCCTAACAGTTTCACCAACTGGGTGGCTTAAAACAACAGAAATTTATTGTCTCACAGTTCTAAAAGCCAGAAGCCTGAAATTAAGGTGTTGGCAGGGCCATGCTTCCTCTAAAACCTGTAGGGGAGAATCTGTCCTCACCTCTTCTAGTTTCTGGTGTTTGCCAGCAACCCCTGACATTCCTTGGCTTGTAGATGCAGCACTTCCACCTCTGCCTCCATCATCACAGGGCCGTCTTCTCCCTGTACATCTCTGTTTAAATTTCCCCCTTCTTATAAGGACACCAGTGATGGAATTTAGGGCCCACCTTAATTGGCCACGCTCCCAAGCGGCGCACTCTCCAGTGCGCCACCAGGCCGGCCCTTGAGTGCAGGTTTTAATGGAAGTACAGGTTTTTATTTCGCTTGCGTAAATACTTGTGAGTGGAATTGCTGAGTTGTGTAGTAAGTGTATGTTTAACTTTATAAGAAACTGCTAAACTATTATGCAGAGGGGCCATATTATTTTCCATTTGCATGAATAATGTATAAAAGTTCTAGTTGCTGTGCATCCTCCTTAGCACTTGGTATTGTCTGGGTTGTTTTTGTTCTAGTTTATGCTGCTTTTTTTTTGCCATTCTAATAGTTATTGGTGATATTTCATTGTGGTTTTAGTTTGCATTTCCTTAATGACTAATGATGTTAAGTATCTTTTCATTTGCTCATTTGTTATCTGTCTTAGTAAGTTCAGGCAGTTATAACAGAATATCATACACTAGGTGGCTTAAATAACAGAAATTATTTTTCACTGTTCTGGATGCTGGGAAGTATAAGACCAAGGCACCAGAGGTCTGGTGTGTGGTGAGGGTACTCTTTCTGATTTACAGACAGCAGTTTTCTCATTGTATCGTCACATGGTGGGGGGGGAGAGAGAGAGAGAGAGAGAGAGAGAGACTCATTGTATCGTCACATGGTGGGGGGAGAGAGAGAGAGATCATCTTTCTTGTGTCTCTTAATCTCTTAAAAGGTCACTAACACCATTCTTGGGGACTGCACCCTTATGACCTAGTTACCTCCAAAGACCCCATCTCCAGTGCCATCACATTGGAGATTTAGGCTTCAACATATGAATTTTTGGGGGGACACAAACATTCAGTCCATTGTATCATCTGTATATCTTCTTTGGTGAAGTATCTACTCAGATTTTTGCCCATTTTTTTAAAAAGTTATTTTTCTTGTTATTGTATTTTGAGAATCCTAGTGTTTTAAAAATTTTTCCATTATAGATTTTTTTGTCTTTTTTGATGTATGAATTATTTAGAAGTGTACTTTTATTTCCATACTTAGCGGAATTTTTAAAATTTCATTTTGTTATTAATTACTAATGTAATGGTAGATGGTCAGAGTAAGTAGAACATTTATGATAAATTTGGTATTATGTATAATTGTCTTTGAGTCTTATAGCATTCTGGGACTCTTTAAAATAATTCATGTATGGTATAGAAGAAAATAGGGAGAAAAAAATTGGTGCAATGAATTATATTGATGTGGGAATTTCAAATGTAACTTATTCAAAAGTAGTATGAAACAGATTTCTGATTCTGGCCGTATGGTAGAAACCCTTTCTAGTACAGAACACATAAATTCTGGGTAAAAGTTTTTAAAAATAGTTTTCTCAATGTCTCTTTTAATTTGTATTAATATATTGGAAACATGAAGAGGCCTGAAATAACGGGAAAGTACTATTCCTCAAGAACAGGCAGTGGAGCTGGTGTTTGTTCCAAAAGCATCTGACGATCTCTGTTGAGCCTAGAGCCTGAGGCAAAAGGAAAGGGAGAGAAAATTTGGTGCCTAAGCACAGTGAGCAGTTGTCTTAGAGATAAATCTTTGCTCCCCAAACCCTACAACCACCATGTTTTTGGTGTCTCCCCCGTATTACTTTCTGACGCTACAAAATGCTCCAGGATTGATCATCTTGTATATTTCCTGCCCCTGTTTCTCAAAGGAGCCCTGATTCTTTTTATCGGAGAATGGTATTAGAAACCAAGACTTGGGCATGACAATTGACTTTACAAACACAACAATGGAAGCTAGAAGATAGTGGAATGTTATTTTTGCAAAGCTGAGAGATAATAACTGTATATACCTAGAATTGAACATACAGTAAATTTATCTTTCTAGGCTAAGGACAAAATAAAACATTTTCTGAAAAAACAAAACTTGAGTTTCTTAACAACAAACTCTTGCCAAAGGAGCTTCTAAAGGATATATCTAAGAAGGCAGCAAATGATCTCTAAAGGAAATTGGTAATATAAGATGAATGGTTATCTTTATCAACTATATTTCAATAAACCTGGGGTAAAAATGAAGGAATGGCACTGAGGGTTGCGATCCGTTGCCGGACACAGAAAAAGACAAAAAGACAAAAAAAAAAAACAAAAAAAACAATGTTTAATATATGAAGGTTTAAAAAAATTGACACGGAAAAAGACAAAAAGACAAAAAAACCCCCAACAAAACAATGTTTAATATATGAAGGTTTAAAAAAATTGAGAGAATTAAAATCCTGGTAACAATGATGTATAAGTCAAGGCAGAGTTGTTTGAAATGAGGGTGCTAAGGCTCTTAGCATTGTTCATGGGACCTTGTAGATGTGATTAGCTTTAGACTTTATTTTGTTAAATATGATTCTTTAAATTTTTGAATAATCATTAGAGATTAGAAATAGTTATATAACTTCCAAATGGTAGAAAGAAATGATAGAAGTGCCCCACCTTTCCCCATCTATCTAAATTAATTCATGAAGGTAGCAGGTAGTTAAATCAGAACAATTAGAAAGCACCAAATAAGATGGTAGAAATGAATAGAAATAGATCAGTAATCCCAATAATGTAAAATGGATAAAACTCTAATTAAAAGACTAAAATTGATAGACTGGTTTAAAAAAATATATATGAAGTGCTGTTTATGAAAGACCTAATCTAAATATAAGGACCACACAATATTGAAATTGCTGAAAAATGCTGGCCTTTCTAAAGTAACAAAATTTTTATGTAAATACATTTAAAAATGACATACATGGACAAGACATGTAGAGGATGTTCATAGTAGTCTTGTTAGTAATATCAAAATTCTGTAAACAAATCAAATGGATACAGTAGAATGGATATATTATGATATATGTAAATGTATGTGTTATATTGGAATGGAATTTATGGAATAGATTATATCAGGGGAAACTAATGAAATAATGTCTTCATGTATAACATGAATAAATTAAAAATGATAGTTAATAAAAAAGCAAATCTTACAGGAACATATACACTATGATTTCATTTACAGTAGTCCTTCCTTATCTGCAGGTGATTTCCAAGACCCCCAGTGGATGCCTGAAAATGCAGATAGTACTGAACCCTTTATACACTAATCAGAACAATTAGAAAGCACCAAATAAGATGGTAGAAATGAATAGAAATAGATCAGTAATTCCAATAATGTAAAATGGATAAAACTCTAATTAAAAGACTAAAATTGATAGACTCGTTTAAAAAAATATATATGAAGTGCTGTTTATGAAAGACCTAATCTAAATATAAGGACCACACAATATTGAAATTATTATTATTATTTTTTTGAAGTTCTACCTCTTTTTAAAAAAAATTTATGTACTTATTAATATTATTATTATTTTTTACATTCTAAGCTGTGGAGCAGTTGGAGAGTAGGGGGAGAAGGATAGGAGGAGGGAAATAGGGTGTGAGGAGAAAGGAGGGAGAGCATGGTCAAGGCCTGTGGCACTCCCCTCATTCCAGCAGGGGAGACCAGGGGACTTCCAGTAGTGGTTTGGTCATTGCAAGGCTGGATGCAGATGTTGGGAGGCATGTCTGAAGCCCTCAACCCCCCACTGCCCTGGCTTGGGACCCTGGGGCATTTCCTCAGGTGGCTTTGTGATTGTTGCTGGCTGGTTGTGGACATTAGGGGTGTGTGGCTGAGGTCCTTGGCCCCCCACCACCTTGGCTTGGGAGGCTGGAGTGCTCCCTGCGGTGGCTTGGTGGTCGTTGCTGGGCTGGATGCGGATGTTAGGGGTGTGTGGCTGAAGCCCTTGGCCCCCCACCATCCCAGCTCAGGAGCCCAGGGTGCTTCTGGCAGTGGCCTTGTGGTCATCACTGGGCTGGGTGTGATCATTGGGGGGGGTGATGAGGCCCATGGCTCTCCCCGCTCCCTGGTTTGGGAGCCCAGGGGCTTCCAGTCCTTCTAGGTTTTCTAGGTGTCCTTTGGTGGTATTAGACCTTTACTGGTTAGTATCAAACGTTGTCTCTGATCTGTGGGTATTTTGTTTTTTCTTTCGGTTCTGTGTTGGATTATTCGCTGTTCCTACCACTTAAACTCTGCACTGAACTATTTGTTGTCCTTTGGTTACTTGGGGGAACTTTCTGTGGGAACCAGCACTTGAGTCCTGTGGTTGAGCTAAATTGCTGCTTTGGTGCTGATTATCTGGGGAAGACCTTTGTGCAGCTCAGGTTTTAACCGTTGACCTTGTAAGCACTTCTGGGTCTTGTGAGGTCTGGTAAACCTGGGTTGTGTGGAAACTCTGATCTGGGCCTGCGTCTTTTCAGCAAACTGCACCCCCTGCAGTTCTGTATTCCTGGCCAGTCTCCACTGAGTGGGCCTGTGCTGATTAGAGATCAGCTGGCCATGCTGTGCCCAAATGTTCCTCTGGTGGCCCATCTTCCCCACCACCTGCATTGCAAACACTTCCCATAGTATGGGCCATGTGCCAGTCCCTTGCCACGACTCACTGGCCTCTGAGTGGCTCCTTTTTTCAGTTGTCTGTGGCCCCTCGCTCCTATGTGGTCCACAGGAACCCTGTTAATAGTCTTGCTGGCCTGGGGGCCACCAAGGCCCTCTTCTCCCCTGCCGCCTCCAAGTAACTTCATACGAAGGGCACAGCTGCAGCTTTTGCCAGCTCTTTCTCCGTGTGCTCACCAGGGCCAGCCTTAAAGTGGCTGGGGCTTTAAATGGTGGGAGCGGTTCTTTCTTTCTCTCATCGTGGCTTCTCCCGCCTTCATGCACTCCGTAGGTATCTCTTTCTCCTCCCCTGTGCTCTAGTGGCCCAGCTTGGCTGTTGTTGCTTTTTAATAGTTGTAAATTGGTTGATTTGTGGGAGAGAGTGACACTGGGAGAGGTGGGCTGTCTATTCCACCATCTTAACCAGAGGCCCCCTTCCCCAAAATAATGAAATTAAAGGATTAAAAAAGATATACAAGCAAATATTAACCTGAAAAATGTTGGCCTTTCTATAGTAACAAAATTTTTATGTAAATACATTTAAAAATGACATACATGGACAAGACATGTAGAGGATGTTCATAGTAGTCTTGTTAGTAATATCAAAATTCTGGAAACAAATCAAATGGATACAGTAGAATGGATATATTATGATATATGTAAATGTATGTGTTATATTGGAATGGAATTTATGGAATAGATTATATCAGGGGAAACTAATGAAATAATGTCTTCATGTATAACATGAATAAATTAAAAATGATAGTTAATAAAAAAGCAAATCTTACAGGAACATATACACTATGATTTCATTTACAGTAGTCCTCCCTTATCTGCAGGTGATTTCTAAGACCCCCAGTGGATGCCTGAAAATGCAGATAGTACTGAACCCTTTATACAGTGATTTGTCCTATATATATATATGTACCTATGATAAAGATTAATTTATAAATTAGGCACAGTAAGAGATTAGCAACAATAGCTAACAACAAAAAAGAACAATTATAACAATATACTGTTATATAAGTTATGTGGTCTGTAATATAAGTTATCTGGTCTCCTCTCTATCTCAAAATACCTTATTGTACTTTACCCTCCCTCTTCTTGTGATTATATNAAAAAAAACAATGTTTAATATATGAAGGTTTAAAAAAATTGACACGGAAAAAGACAAAAAGACAAAAAAACCCCCAACAAAACAATGTTTAATATATGAAGGTTTAAAAAAATTGAGAGAATTAAAATCCTGGTAACAATGATGTATAAGTCAAGGCAGAGTTGTTTGAAATGAGGGTGCTAAGGCTCTTAGCATTGTTCATGGGACCTTGTAGATGTGATTAGCTTTAGACTTTATTTTGTTAAATATGATTCTTTAAATTTTTGAATAATCATTAGAGATTAGAAATAGTTATATAACTTCCAAATGGTAGAAAGAAATGATAGAAGTGCCCCACCTTTCCCCATCTATCTAAATTAATTCATGAAGGTAGCAGGTAGTTAAATCAGAACAATTAGAAAGCACCAAATAAGATGGTAGAAATGAATAGAAATAGATCAGTAATCCCAATAATGTAAAATGGATAAAACTCTAATTAAAAGACTAAAATTGATAGACTGGTTTAAAAAAATATATATGAAGTGCTGTTTATGAAAGACCTAATCTAAATATAAGGACCACACAATATTGAAATTGCTGAAAAATGCTGGCCTTTCTAAAGTAACAAAATTTTTATGTAAATACATTTAAAAATGACATACATGGACAAGACATGTAGAGGATGTTCATAGTAGTCTTGTTAGTAATATCAAAATTCTGTAAACAAATCAAATGGATACAGTAGAATGGATATATTATGATATATGTAAATATATGTGTTATATTGGAATGGAATTTATGGAATAGATTATATCAGGGGAAACTAATGAAATAATGTCTTCATGTATAACATGAATAAATTAAAAATGATAGTTAATAAAAAAGCAAATCTTACAGGAACATATACACTATGATTTCATTTACAGTAGTCCTTCCTTATCTGCAGGTGATTTCCAAGACCCCCAGTGGATGCCTGAAAATGCAGATAGTACTGAACCCTTTATACACTGTGATTTGTCCTATATATATATATGTACCTATGATAAAGATTAATTTATAAATTAGGCACAGTAAGAGATTAGCAACAATAGCTAACAACAAAAAAGAACAATTATAACAATATACTGTTATATAAGTTATGTGGTCTGTAATATAAGTTATCTGGTCTCCTCTCTATCTCAAAATACCTTATTGTACTTTACCCTCCCTCTTCTTGTGATTATATGAGACGGTAAAGTGCCTATGTGATGAGATACGATAACAGTCAATCCAATAACCCAGCTGGCTACCCAGCGACTAAAGGTAGTAGTACATACAATGTGGATATGCTGGGCAAAGGGATAACTCACATCCTGGGCAGGATGGGGTGGGTTGGAGTGAGACAGCGCAAGATTTCATCATGTTCCTCAGAATGGCACACTATTTAAAATTTATGAATAGTTTATTTCTGGTATTTTCCTTTTAATATTTTTGGACTGCGTTGATTGATGGTAACTGATGCCACGGAAAATGAAATCGTGGATAAGGGGGTGTTGTATATAAAGATCAAAAAGGAGCAAGAGAAACAGTACCACATATGGAAGTAAAGAAATAATGAAAAGCACGGGAATTACTCACACTAAATTTGGAGTGGTAATTGCCACTGAATGGAGGGAATAGGATGTGGCTGGAAGGGAGCGTGGAAGCGTGGGTTTCTCCATATCTTCACCCACAGCTGGTGTAGAGTCTTGAATTTTAGTCATTCTAACAGGTGTGTGGTGATATCTTACTGTGGTTTTAATTTGTATTTTTCTAAAGACTAATGATACTGAGCATCTTCGTGAACTTATTTGCCATCCTTGGATATTCTTTGTTGAAATTATCTATTCAAATCTTTTACCTATTTTTAAAAATCAGGTTGGTTGTTTTCTCATTGTTGAGTTTTGAGAATTCTCTATATACTGTGGATATAAGTCTTTAATTAGATTCATGTTTTGCTGAGATTTTCTCCCAGGATGAGGCTTGTCTTTTTATTCTCTTAATAGTATCCTTTGAAGAGCAGAATTTTAAAATTTTGCTGAAGTCCAGTTTGCAGGTTTTTTGGTGGATGTGGTTGTCATAGCTAATAAATCTTTATTTAATCTAAGGTCACAGGGTTCCTTCTGTATTTGCCTTTTGAGGTTCTGTAGTTTTAGGTTTCACTTTTAGGTTTATGGTTAATTTTGAGTTAGTGGTTTTTGGGTGTATGGTGCCAAGGTATAGATCCAAGTTCATTTTATTTATTTATTTACTTATTTATTTAGCATATGGATAGCCAGTTGTTCTAGTACCATTTGTTGAAGAGGCTATTTTTTCTCTACCACGTTGCTGTTCACCTTTATCAAAAATCAGTTGTGCATATACATGTAATGTATATGTGAATTTGTTTTTGGAGTATTCTCTTCCATTGACCTGTGTGTCTATTTTTATGCCAATGCCATGTTGTTTTGATTATTGTAGATATATTTTTATTTATTTATTTATTTTATTATTAGTATTATATTGTTACAAATCATACTTATTCTTTATGCCCCTTGTCCAATCTCTCCCCATCCCCCCTTCTCCCCCCTCCCACCACTGATAACCCTAGATTTCTTCTCCCTCTGAAAGAGTAATGGTTACTCTGTTGATTTGTTGCCTAGATGATCTGTCCAATGCTGAAAGGTGTGTTCAGGTCCCCCAAAATAATCATAGAGCAGATGCTTCTTCTGTCACTCTGGAATGTGCTTTGTGGAGAGAGACATCCTCTTCTTTTCTTTGGTCTCTACTGGTGACTCTCCTTGTGTCATTGCACGCCAGTGGCTGGCAGACCATCTGCGTGGTGGTTGTGACATCCAGCCACTTTCACAGCAGCTGTGGTTACTGTGGTGGCTGTGGTGGGCCACCCACATGGAGGTGATATTTTTGGCACGCTCCTTGGTGCTGGCGGTGTACCTGGTTGTTGTGGGGGGTCCAGTCACCGGTTCTATCCCTTGGGCCCCCAGGCTGGGCCCTGAGGTGCTGGCAGTGTGCCTGGGTGTGGGCAGGGTGTCTGGTCCCAGGCTTGATGCCCTGGGCCCCCAGGCAGGGTCCCAAGGCACAGGCAGTGTGCCTGGGTGCAGATGTGGTGTCCAGTCTCCAGCTCAATGCCCCGGGTCCCCTGGTGGGGTCCCGAGGCACTGGTGGTGTGCCTGAGTGTGGGTGGGGTGTCCAGCCCCTGACTCTAAGCCCCATACCCCCTGGTGGGGCCCTGAGGTGCTGGCAGTGTGACTGGATGTGGGAGTGGGGTCCGATCCCTGGCTTCATGCCTCAGGTCTGCTGGCGGCCCCAAGGCACTGGTGGTGTGCCTGGGCTGAAACTAATTTTTCATCCTTTGCTTACTTCTAAAATGGGGGAACTTCCTGTAGGAACCAGTACTTGAGCTGTGTTGTTGAGCTAAATTGCCGCTTTGCTGCTGTTTCCCTAGGGAAGACTTTTTGTGTGGCTCAGGGTTTAATGGCTGACCTTATAGGTACTTCCAGCCCCTGGGTTGTGTAGAAACTCTGATCTGGGCCTGAATCTTTTCATCAAACTGCACCCCATGCAATTCTGCATTCCTGACCAGTCTCCTTTGAGTGGTCCTGCGCTGATTGGGGTGAGACTGGCTGACCTTGCTGTGTCCCAGTGTTCTCCCAGTGGGTCCGTCTCCCGCACTGCCCATGCTCCAGGCAGTTCCCCTGGGACAGGCCCTGTGCGGTCTATTGTGATGACTCACCGGCCTCTGAATGGCCCCCCTTTTTCAGCTCTTTTGGCTCCTCGCTCCTGCCTGGGTCCATGGGAACCCTATTAGTGGTCTTGTTGTCCTGGGGGCCACCAAGGCCCTCTTCTCCCCTGCCACCTCCAAGCAACTCCATCCAAGGGCACAGCTGTGCCTTCTGCTGGCTCCTGCTCCATGTGCTCAGTAGTTTCAGCCTTAAAGAGGCCGTGGCCTTAAACAGTCCAAGCAGTTTTTTCTTAATCTCATCGAGGCTTCTCCCCTTCATGAATTCCGTAGGTGTCTCCTCCTCTTTCCCTGAGCTCCAGCAGCCCCACATTGGCTGTTGTTACATTTTTGTAGTTGTAAGTTGGTTGATTTGTGGGAGAGAGTGACGCTGGGAACCATCTATTCTGCCATCTTGACCAGAACTGGAGCCTATTGTAGCTTTATAATTCTTGGAGTTAGGTAGTTATAAGCCTTCTATTCTTCTTTTTCAGTTTTTTTTTTTTTTTGTAGTTCTGGGACCTTTGCATTTCATATGAACATTTTGTAGTTTTTTGTTTGCAAATCTTTCGCATCTTTTGTCAGATTTGCTCACTAAGTATTTTCATATTTTTGATGCTATTGTAAATGATATTGTTTCATTTTAATTCCCAATTTTTAGTTGCTAGGATATATGACATATAAACATTTTTTATTTATTGCTCTTATATCCTGCAGTCTTGCTAACCTCCCTTTTTAGTTCTAATAGCTTTCATTTAATTTTTGTTATGTTGGGTTTTCTA
>NW_007726662.1:600285-602029 GCF_000696425.1 Galeopterus variegatus
TTTTTTGTTTGCAAATCTTTCGCATCTTTTGTCAGATTTGCTCACTAAGTATTTTCATATTTTTGATGCTATTGTAAATGATATTGTTTCATTTTAATTCCCAATTTTTAGTTGCTAGGATATATGACATATAAACATTTTTTATTTATTGCTCTTATATCCTGCAGTCTTGCTAACCTCCCTTTTTAGTTCTAATAGCTTTCATTTAATTTTTGTTATGTTGGGTTTTCTACATAACAATAATGTTACCTGCAAATAAAGACGGTTTTACTTTTTTCTTTCTAATCTGGATGGTTTTTAAATTTGTTTTTCTAGCCTGATTCTACTGACTGGGACTTTTAGTACAGTGCTGAATAGAATCATGAGAGGATACATCTTTACATTTTATCGGATGTTGGGGGAAGTATTCAGTCTTTTACCATTGAATATGATGTTAAATATGAGGTTCCACGGTATAATCACTAACTTTCTGGACTCTGAATATGATGTTAGCTGTTGGTTTTATCAGATTGAGAAAGTTCCCTTCTATTGCTAATTAGCTGGTAAATTTGAGAGAATGGATATTGGATTTTGTGAAATGCTTTCTCTGTTTCTATTGAAATATGGGTTTTCTTTTAATAAGGTAAACAAAATTAATTGAATTTTAAATGTTAAACCAACATTCCTGGGCTTAACTTAACTTGTTCATGTTGTATTATATTTTTAATATACAGTTGGCCTTCCATATCTGTGGGTTATGCATCCATGGGACTTGACAAACCATAGATCAAAAACGTGTTTTAAAAAAATTGAACCTGTACTAAACATGTACAGACTTTTATTCTTGTCATTATTCCCTAAGCAATACAGTAGAACAGATATTTATATAGCATTTATATTAGATATTATAGGTAATCTAGAGATGATTTAAGGCATAAGAGAGGATATACATAGGTTGTATTCAAATAGTATGTCATTTTAGAGGAGCTGAGGGCAGCCCCCTCTGCCTGGAAGCAGGCAAGAAGCATAGCGTGCTTGAGATCCTAGGCAGGAGCTGAGGGCAGCATCCCCTGCACGGAAGCAGGCAAGGAGCACAAGAAAAACACCATTTCCACATTGGTGGACTGCCTATATCCACTGCCACTGCCACAGCTGCCACAAAAATGGCTTGATGTCACAGCAGTAGCCACAGCCACTGTGCAGGCAGCCTGCCAAACCCCCTCTGGAATAATAGAAGCAACTGCTCTCCCAGATGAGAAGATCTCAATGTAGAGATACTAGAAAAATGAAAATCCAAGAAAATATGACACCTCCAAAAGAATACAGCAATTCTCAAATACCAGACCCTATAGAGCAGGAAACTCTTGAAATGACTGCAAAGGAATTCCAAGCAACAATATTAAGCAAACTCACTGAGAAACAAGAAGACTCAGTTAGACAATGTAATGAAACAAGAAAAAGAAAATCCAGGATATGAAGGAGGAAATTTACAGAGATTAATACCTTAAGAAGGAACATGGGAGAACTCATGAAACTGAAAGTTTCACTCAACGAAATAAAAAACACAACTGAGAACTTAAGCAGCAGCCTAGACCAAGCAGAAGAAGAAATTTCTGATCTTGAAGATAGTCTACTTGAAAAAAGCCAGGCAGACAACAAAAAGGAAAAAAGAATTTTTAAAAAATGAAGAAAATCTAAGAGACTTGGCAGACAACCTTAAGTGCACAAACATTTGAATCATGAATGTTGCAGAAGGGGAGGAGAA
>NW_007726662.1:603135-605809 GCF_000696425.1 Galeopterus variegatus
GCCAGAAGAAAACGAGATGATATATTCAAAATGCTAAAAGAAAATAACTGCCAGACCAGAACGCTGTACCCAGCAAAGCTGTCCTTCAGAAACAAGAGAAAAATAGTATATTTTCCAGTAAAACAAAAACTGCAGGAGTTCACCATGACATGACGAGCCCTGCAAGAAATCCTTAGGGTGTCCTGCATCAGGAAACTGAAAAATGATGATCAGTCATTTAACCAGCTATAGTTCTATTCAAACTTGCAGTTCTTTTCATAATTCAGTCTTGATAATTGGCACGTTTTTAAGAGTTTATTCATTTCATTTAGATGATCTCATTTGTTGACCAACAATTATTCATAGTATCCTGTTATGACCCTTTTGATTTCTGTAAATTTGGTTGTAATGACCCCACTTTCATTTCTGATTTTAGTTATTTGAGTCTTCTCGGTTTTTTGTCAGTCCATTGAGGTAAAGACTTGTCAATTTTGTGGATCTTATAAAAGTAATAACTTTTGGTTTTATTGATTTTTGTCTGTTTTTTTCTATTTTCTGTTTCTTTTTTTGTGCTCTAATTTTTATTATTTGCTCCCTTTGCTATGTCTGGGCTTAGTTTGCTCTTCATTTTCTAGATTCCTAAGGTACAGAGGTGATTGTTGATCTGAGATCTTTCTTTTTATTAATGTATGCATTTATATTTAGTAAATTTCCTTTCTAGCAAAAAAAATATATATATAAAAAATGTTTTTTCAGTCATTTTTTTGTAGGTATATCTGAAGTTTAAACATAACTACTTATCTTTAGTACAGTTTTTCATTCTGGTTTTTCACTTAATATCTCGAAAATTTGTTTTAAATAGTCTTCAAAATTTTGATTTTAATAACTGCATTATATTACATTTTATGGAGGTCCAAAATTTGTTTAGCCATTCTCATATTGTGGACATTCAGTTTATTCCCAGTTTTTTACCTTTATATAACTGCCTTCCACATTTAAAAAAAAANTGACAGCTGCAAAATACACATTTTTCTCAGCAACACATGGAACATTCTGTAGAATAGACCATATGTTGTGTCACAAAACAAGTCTCAACACATTTTTAAAAAATGAAATCATACCAACTATCTTGTCCAACCACAAGGGAATAAAACTAAAAATCAGTAACAAAAGGGACACTGGAAACTGTACAGAAACATGGAAATTAAATAGCATGCACCTAAATAATGAATGGGTCAAAGAAAAAATGAAAAAGGAAATTTAAAAATTCCTGGAGACAAATGAAAATGAAAACAATATACTAGAACCTATGGGATACAGAAAAAGCAGTTCTAAAAGGGAAGTTTATAGCAATAAATGCTTAGTTCAAAAAAGTAGAAAGAATTCAAATAAACAACCTAATGCTACACCTTGAGAAACTAGAAAAACAAGAACAAACCAAACCCCAAATTAGTAATAACAAAGATCAGAGCAGAAGTAAATTAATTAGAAATTTAAAAAACAATACAAAAGATTGATGAAACAAAGAGTTGGTTTTCAAAAAGATAAACAAAATTGATAAATCTTTAGCTACACTAACGAAGAAAAAAAGAGACAAGACTCAAGTAAAATCAGAAATGAAAAAGACATTACAACTGATACTACAAAAATACAAAAGGATCATAAGAGACTACTATATACAACTGTATGTGAATAAACTGGAAAACCTAGAAGAAATGGATAAATTCCTGGACACATGCAACTTTCGAAGGTTGAATCATGAAGAATTAGAAACCCCAAACAAACCAATACTGAGTAGTAAGATTGAAGCAGTAATAAAAACTCTCTCAACAAAGAAAACCCCAGGACCAGATGGCTTCACTACTGAATTCTACCAAATGTTTAAAGAAGAACTAATACCGATCCTTCTCAAACTCTTCCAAAAAATTGAAGAGGACGAAATACTTCCAAATTCATTTTATGAGGCTAGTGTTACCCTCATACCAAAACCAGAAAAAGACACATAGAAAAAAGGAAAGCTACAGACCAATATCCCTGGTGAACGCAGATGTGAAAATCCTCAACAACATGCTAGCAAACAGAATCCAACAACACATTAAAAAGATCATTCGCTCTGGTACAGAGAGAGTCATCCCAGGGATGAAAGGATGGGTCAACATTTGCAAATCAATAGATGTGATATATCACATCAACAGAATAAAGGGAAAAAATCATATGATAATTTTAACAGATGCGGAAAAAGCATTTAATAAAATACAACACCTCTTCATGATAAAAACACTTAACAAATTAGGTACAGAAGAAATGTACCTCAACATAAAAAGGCCATATACAACAACCCCATAGCTGATATACTGAATGAGCAAAAATTGAAGGCTTTTTCTCTAAGATCTGGAACAAGGCAAGGATGCTCACTTTCCCCACTCTTATTTAACATAGTGCTGGAAATTCTAGCCAGTGCAATAGGGAAGAAAAAGCAATAAAGGGCATCCAAATTGGAAAGGAGTAAGTCAAACTGTCCCTATTTGCAAATGACATGATCATGTACATAGAAAACCACACACACACACACACACACACACACACACGCACACACACGCAAAGAAAGATACAAAAAAACAAAACAAAACAAAACAAAAAAACAAAGAAAGATAAACATGCTAAGTGAAAGAATCCTGACACAAAGGGCACATAT
>NW_007726662.1:606280-608883 GCF_000696425.1 Galeopterus variegatus
CAAAAAAACAAAGAAAGATAAACATGCTAAGTGAAAGAATCCTGACACAAAGGGCACATATTATATGATTTTATTTATATGAAATGTCCAGAATAGGCAAATCCATACAAGTAGAAAGCTGATTAGTAGATGCTGGAGGGTGAAGGGTAGTAGGAAACTAGGAGGTACAAGGTTACTTTTTAGGGTGATAGAAATGTTCTGGATGGTAGTGATGTATGCATAACACTGTGCATATACTAAAAAGAACTAAATTTTACACTTTAAAGTGGAAAATTTTATGGTATGTGATTGTTATCTCGATTTTTTAAATGTAATAAAAACAAAAAACTGAAATACAGACATTTCAGACATACAAAAGCTAAAGAAATTCATTGCCAGTAGACCTACAATACAAAAAAATGTTAAAGTAAGTCCTTCAGGAAGAAGAACAAGCATACCAAATGGAAATCTGGATCTACATAAAGGAATGAAGAGCATCTGAAATGGTAACTACGTGAAACTTTTTCTTATTGAACATCAAGGAAAAACAACAACAGTGTATTGCAGGGTTTATAACATATGTAAAAGTAAAATGCATGACAACAATAGCATAAAGGTAGGAGTGGAGAAAAGGAAGTATATTACTGTAAGGTTCTTATAAGATATGTGAAATGGTATAGTATCACTTAGAGATATAGAATGATGAGTTGAGAATATATATTACAGACCCCCAAAAGCAACACCTAAAATATCAAAACAAAAATTATAGCTGATAAACCCACAAAGGGGAATAAAATGGGTCATAACAAATACTTGATTAATCAAAAAACAAAGGTGGAGAAGAAGAAAAAGGGAACAAAGAAAGATGGAACTAATAGAAGACAAATAGAAACATGACAGGCTCGAACCCACACACAGCTGTAGTTACCTTAAATAAAATGGTCCAAAAATTTCAATTAAAAGGCAGAGATGATCACAATGGACTTAGAAAAGCAAGACCCAATTATTTTCTGCCTACAAAAAATAAAAACACACCTTAAAATTTCTTTAAAAACACAGATTAAAAGTAAAAGAATGGAAAAATAATATTCCATGCTAATCACTAGTCCAAAAAAATCTGCAGTGGCTATATTAATATCAAAGAAAATATATTTTGGGGCAAAAACTATTCCTGGGTATAAAGAATGCTATGTTATAATAATAAAGAAGTCAGTTAAATCAAGATGACTCAAAAGCCTAAAAAGCATACGTACCTAAAAACAGAGCTTCAAAATATGTGACACAGAAACTGATAAACTACAAGGAGAAAAAAACATCCACAATAATAGCTGGAGAGTTCAATACCCCTCTCTCAATAATTGATAGAACAAGCAGACAGATGATCAGTAAGGGCCTAGTAGGGAACAACACTGTCAAAGAACCTGACCTGATTGACATTTCTAGAACACTCCACCAATCAGTAACAGAATGCACAGTCTTAAGTGCTCACGAGAATTTTATAGCCCGAAAAAGATCATTCTGGGCTATAAAACAAGTTTCTATAATATAAAAACATTCAAATCAAATAGTCAAATTAAAGTATATATCAGTAACAGAAAGATCTCCAGATATTCTCCAAATTGTTAGAAACTACATAATTCCAAATAATCCATGCTTAAAAAAACAAGAAAATTTAAAAATAATTTGACTTGAATGAAAGTGAAAACAACATATTGAAATGTGTAGAATGCCTACAAGGCAGCACTTAGGAGGAAAATTAAAGCACTAAATGCAAATATTATAAAAGCAGAAATGTTTCATATCAGTGAGCTTAGAATCTCCCTTAAGAAATTAGAAAAAGACCAATCAAACCCAAAGTAAGCAGAATAAAATTAATAAAAATCAAAACAGAATCCATGTATTAGTCCATTTCTGTTAATTATAACAGAATGCCTGAAACTGGGAAATTTTTAAGAAAACAAAATTTATTTCTTACAGTTTGGAGGCTGTGAAGTCCAAAGTCCAGGGAACACATCTGGTGAGAGCCTTCTTTTTCTTGGGATGACTCTCTACAGCAACACAGGGTATCACATGATGAACGGGCTGAGCAAGAGAGCTCACCTCCTCACTTGATCTCCTTTAAAAGCTATCAGAACCACACCCATTACCACTCATTAAACCATCAACCCGTTATTTCATGAACAGATAAATCCATTCACCAGGGATTGATCCTCAGATCCAATCACCTTTTAAAGGCCCCACACTTCAATTACCACGATAGGATTTCCCTCTCACACTATTAGAATGAAGATCGAGTTTCCAATACATGAATCTTTTGGGGACACATTTAACCTATAGCATTCTACCCCTGACCCCAAGTTCATGTCCTCTCAGTTATCTACATTAATTCCATCCCCAGAGACAACTTGTTTCATCTCAAAGTCCAAATCTCATCTGTGACACCAAACAAGTTGTCTGCTTCCAAGATACAGTAGGGGGATGTGCATAGGGTACATATTACCATTCAAAAATGGAGAAATAGGCCAGAAGAAAGGGGTAACAGGCCCTAAGCAAGTCTGAAACCCAGCAGGACAGGCATTCAATCTTAAAGCTGTAGGGTAGTCTCCCTTGATTCCATATCTGGC
>NW_007726662.1:609729-610817 GCF_000696425.1 Galeopterus variegatus
GTTCCTCCACAAACTCTTGCATTCTGTGCGCCTGCAGACTTAACACCACATGGATGCTGCCAAGGCTTCCTGCTTATGTCTTCTGAAGCAGCAGGTCCAGCCACACCTGGGGCCAATATAGCTACAGCTGGTGTGGCCAGAGCAGTGGGGTGGGGAGCAGCATCCCAAGGTGGCCCTGTGCAGTGAGCCCATGGAGGATACCTTGAGCCTGTTCCCCCAAACCATTCTGTCTCCCTAGGCCTCTGGTCCTGTGATGGGAATGGATTCCTCAAAGATCTCTGAAATGACTTCAGGGTCTTTTTGCCATTCTCTTGAAAATCCCTTTCTTCTGCCCTAATCTCCTTAGCAGAGGGTCACTGGGCTACACCCTTAGTTTCCTCTCTCAGATACTCTCTACATAGCCAGACTGAGAGATTTCCAATTTTTAACCCTCTGCTTCCCTTTCAGCTTTATTGCATGACTTTGTTGTTGTACATCAGCACAGACTGTTAAAAGTATCCGTACAGCTCCCTGAACGTTTTGCTGCTTAGAGATTTCTTCCACCAAGTACCCTGGTTCATAACATTTTTCTTTTTTTCTTTTATTTCTTTTATTTTTGCAGCTGGCCAGTACAGGGGTTGAACCCTGGACCTTGGTGTTTCACCACCATGCTCTAACCAACTGAGGTAATTGGCCAGCCCAGGCCCATAACTTTTAAGTTCCACATTCCATAAAGCCCTGGGGCATGAAGAGAATACAGCCAAGTTCTTTGTAACTCTATAACAAGGGTGACTTTTGCTCCAGTTTCCAATAAGCTCTTCCTCATTTCTATCTGAGATCTTCTTAGAGTAGTCTTTACAGTCCATATTTCTATCAGCATTCTGGTCAACACCACTACACCAATCTCTAAGACATTCCAAACTTTCCCTGGTCTTCTAAACCCTCACCAGCATCTAGGCATTCTCTAGCCTGCTCCTCCAGATTCTTCCAGCCTCTGCCCATTGCCCAATTCCAAACCTTCTTTCACATTTTCAGGTATTTGTTATAAGCAGCACCCCACTTTTGGTACCAATTTTCTGTATTAGTCCATTTCTGTTCTTATAACAATA
>NW_007726662.1:611739-612972 GCF_000696425.1 Galeopterus variegatus
TGCCCATTGCCCAATTCCAAACCTTCTTTCACATTTTCAGGTATTTGTTATAAGCAGCACCCCACTTTTGGTACCAATTTTCTGTATTAGTCCATTTCTGTTCTTATAACAATACCTGAAACTGGGTAATTTATAAGAAAGCGAAATTTATTTCTTACAGTTCGGAAGTGGGAAATTCCACAGTCCAGGGGTACATCAATTGAGGGGTTTCGTCCATGTGTGTATTAGTCTTCTTTGTATTGCTATAACAGAATACCTGAGATTGGGTAATTTATAAAGAACAGAGATTTATTTGGCTTACAGTTCTGGAACGGCTGCATCTGGCATAGGCCTCAGACTCTTCTGCTCATGGCCGAAAGCAGCAGGCAGCCACCAGGTACAAGCAGATCACAGGGCAAGAGGAAGGAAGCGGGGTGGTGGGGAGAGGTGCCAGGGTCTTTTAAACAACCAGCTCTCTCGGGAATTAATAGAGCAAGAACTCACTCAGGACCCCTCCCAACCCCCACTGGGAGAGCATTAATCCATTCATGAGAGATCTGCCCCATGACTCAAACAGCTCCCAACACTGCCACATTGGGGATCAGATTTCCACATGAGTTTTGGTGGGGACAATGCATCCAAACCAATGTGGTAACTCTCTATGGCAATACAGGGTATCATATGGCAAATGGGCTACACAAGATAGCTTACTTCTTCACTTGCTCTCCCTTTAAAACCATCACAACCATGCCCCTTACCACCCATTAAGCCATTAACCCATTACTCCATGAATGGGTCAACCCATTCTCTAGGGCATGGTCCTCAGATCCAATCACCTTTCAAAGGCCCTACATTTCAATTATCATAATAGGATTTCCCATTCTCTTAACACTATTGGAATGAAGATTGGGTTTCCAATACATGAACCTTTGAGGGACAAATTTAACCCATAGTAATCAATAAAATAGAAAACATAAAAACAGGGGATAAAATCAATGAAAGCAATATCTCGTTCTTTAAAAAAAGTTCATTAAAATTGATAAAAAACGATTTTAGAAGAGAAGATGTAAATTACCAATATCAGGAATGAAAGAGGTGACAGATTCTACAAATATTGAAAGGATAATAAGGGAATGTTATAAACAACTCTATGCAAATAAAATTAAACAACAGATGACTAAAATCATTAAAGACACAAACTACCCAAGTTCACTCAAGAAGAAACAGATAACCTGAATAGCTCCACATTTATTA
>NW_007726662.1:614471-616522 GCF_000696425.1 Galeopterus variegatus
GGTGGTAGGGGAGACGGGCCCACTGGGAGAACACTGGGACACAGCAAGGACAGCCGATCCACCCCCCAATAAGCACAGGACCACTCAGAGGAGACTGGTCAGGAATATAGAATTGCATGGGGTGCAGTTTGATGAAAATACTCAGGTCCAGATCAGAGTTTCTACACAACCCAGGTGCACCAGGTCTCTGGAGAGCTGGAAGTACCTATAAGATCAATCATTAAACCCTGAGCTGCACAAAAAGCCTTCCTTAGGGAAACAGCAGCAAAGCAGCAATTTAGCTCAACCACACAGTTCAAGAACTGGTTCCCACAGGAAGTTCCCTCATTTTAGAAGTAAGCAAAGGACAAAAAATTAGTTCCAGCCCAGGCACACTGCCAGTACCTCAGGGCCCACCTGAGGGCCCGAAGCATGGAGCCAGGGACTGGACCCCCCTCCCACAACCAGACACAATGCCAGCACATTGTGGCCCAACTGGGGACCTGAGGCATTGAGCTGGGGGCTGGACCCCCCCCAACCAGGCACACTGCCAGTGCCAAGGAGCATGCCAAAAACATCACCTCCGTGTGGGTGGCCCACCACAGCCACCACAGTAACCACAGCTGCTGTGAAAGTGGCTAGATGTCACAACAACCACGCAGATGGTCCACCAGCCACTGGAGGGCATTGACACATGGAGAGTCACCAGCAGAGTCCAAAGAAAAGAAGAGGATGTCTCTCTCCACAAAGCCAATTTCTGAGTGACAGAAGAAGCATCTGCTCTATGATTATAGTGGGGACCTGAAGACACCTCTCAGCATTGGACAGATCATCTAGGCAACAAATCAAGAGAGTAACCTTTACTCTTTCTGAGGGAGAGAAGAAATCTAGGGTTATCAGAGGTGGGGGGTGGGGGGCCGGGAGAGGGGGATAGGGAGAGATTGGACAAGGGGCATAAAGAACAAGTACAATTTATAACAATATATATACTGGGAATATTGATTTTGAGCAACATGTGTCAACATTGAATCCCAAAAATACGTATAATCAATCATGATTCAATTAAAAAAAAAAAAAAAAAAGAAAGGCTCTAGAGTCATTTGGGAAAAAAAAAAGACTAAGATAATAGAAATATGTTCTCTGACCACAGTAACAGAAGGAAATGTAGAAAATTCACAAATGTGTGGAAANCAAACTAAACCAAAAGCAAATAAAAGTAGGTAATAACAAAGATTACAACAGAAGTATATGGAATAGGGAATTAAGAAACAATAAAGAAAATCAACAATACCAAAAGCTGATTCTTTAAAAAGATAAATAATATTTGCAAACCTAGATTGACCAAGAAAAAGAGAAGACTGAAACTACTAAAATCAGAAATAAAGTGGAGCATTATTATATCATCATTATGGTTTTATGGGATGGTAAGATTTAGTTTCTTTGTCTCTCTCATTTGCATTTTTATTCTACCAGTGTGTTTTATTTTTCCTGTGTATTTGTGGTAGTGATTATCTTTTTTTTTAATCCTGATGCAGGACACCCTAAGGATTTCTTGCAGGGCTCGTCATGTCGTGGTGAACTCCTGCAGTTTTTGTTTTACGGGAAAATATACTATTTTTCTCTTGTTTCTGAAGGACAGCCTTGCTGGGTACAGCATTCTGGNCACAAACTACCCAAGTTCACTCAAGAAGAAACAGATAACCTGAATAGCTCCACATTTATTAGAGATAGCTTCACAGATTGACATACAGTAATAATTCTACTGTCTTCCAAAAAATTACAGAGGAAGTAACAGTCCCAAACTCATTCCATGAGGACAGTATTTCCTTGATACCAAAACCAGATGAAGACATTGCAAGATCAAACTTTATAAAGCCAATATGCTTTATAAAGACTGACACAAAATTTAAACAAAAATTTTAGAAAACAAAAATGATACAGTCATCCCTCAGTATCTGTGGGTGATTGGTTCCAGGACCTTCTGCAGATACCACAGTCCAGGAATGCTCAACTCCTTGATATAAAATGGCATAGTATTTGTTTTTCAGTTTTTCTTTGTTTATTTTGGGCCA
>NW_007726663.1:0-18441 GCF_000696425.1 Galeopterus variegatus
GGAATTTTCATGTCATATTCGACTTTTGAAAGAATGACAAATTTTTTTCTTTTATCTTTTTTTCTTTATAATTAAAACCATACTTTTTATTTTTAAGGACAGGAAATTTGGAAAGTGATTAATTCATGTTATGGTCCAATTATTTTAAGGTATGTGGAAAGGAAATATAAGCAAAGGAGGAGGTACGACAGTATGGTTTTTGTCACAGGATGGGGTGGGGAAGGGATATTCATTCAGTTTGTTCATTCAGTTGTGTTCACCCATCTGCTTGTTCCGTGTAATGCATTTTGCAACATTAGTCTTGAGATCCACTGGAACTAATCTTATTTGTGATGGAAGCAGTAACAGAGGTTGCAAGAGCAATTGTTATATTTAGAGGCAGATATGGAAAAACCTTTATGAATAAAATTTCACTCATCTTTGATTCTTTGGTTCTAAATCGCCTCTTGAATTCATGTATTCATTCACTTAATCATTTTTGAAATAGGAATAAAAACATGAGCAAAAAAAAAATCTTCTTGTAAAAGTTTACAGTCCATTAGAATATCTACCTATCAATTATCTATCTACCTATCTCATCATCTATTTATTATCTATCACCTATCTATCTATCATTTATTTTTTTAAAACAACAAAGCTACCATATACAAAAGCACAGAGAGAAAAAGAGGAAGGAATGTGTACCTAGCTCTGCCTGGAAAAGGGTGGGGGCCAGGGAAGGTTGCAAAAACTTAGTATTTGTATATGGTGTAAGGTAAGAGTCTGACTTCATTCTTCTGCTAGTTTTCCTACACTATTTGTTGGAGAGACTATCCTTTCCCAATTGAGTGGTCTTGGTAGTTTGGTGAAAATCATTTGACAATAAGAGTTATTTTTATTTGATAAAAATTTATTTCTGAGCCCTCTGTTCTATTCCACCAGTCTATGGGTTTGTCTTTATGCCAATTTCACACTGTTTTGATTACTGTAGCTTTGTAGTATGTTTTGAAATCAGGAAGTGTGAGTTCTACAACTTTGTTCTTATTTTTCAAAATTGTTTGGCTATTTGGTTCCCTTGAGATTCATACTGCTAAGGGCTAAATTTGTCCCCCCAAAGTTCATGTATTAGAAGCTTGACTCCCATTGTAATAGTGTTAAGAGGGTGAGAAATCCAATTATGGTATTTGAAAGGTAGGTCCTTTTATAGGTGATTAGCTTGTGAGGATTGTGCACATAGGAACTTAGAATGTATTTTTCTATTTCTTCAAAAAGTGCTATTGGGGGCCAGCCCGGTGGCGCACTGCTACAGTGCACCGCTTGGGAGTGCGGTGGCGCTCCCGCCGAGGGTTCAGATCCCACATACAGACCGGTTCCCGCTCACTGGCTGAGCGAGGTGCAGGCGCGACACCGAGGGTTGCGATCCGTTGCCAGACACGAAAAAAGACAAAAAGGAAAAAAAAAAAAGTGCTATTGGGATTTTGTTAAGTTGTTTGAGCTCCTTGTATATTCTGGATATTAATCCCTTGCTGATGAATAGTTTGCAAATATATTCTCCCATTCCCTTGGTTGTCTCTTTACTTTGTAGACTGTTTTCTTTGCTATGCAAAAGCTTTTCAGTTTGATGTGATGCCATTTTTCTATTTTTGCTTTTGTTGTCTGTGCTTTTGAGGTCTTATCTAAAAATTCTTAACCAGTCCATTGTCATGAAGTGTTTCACCTACGTTTTTTTCTAGTAGTTTCATATATTCAAGTCTTACATTTAAGTCTTTAATCCATTTTGAGTTGATTTTTGTTGATATTCAGAAGTAGTGGTCTAGTCTCATTCTTCAGAATGCAAATATCCAATTTTCCCAGAATCATTTATTGAAGAGACTCTCCTTCCCCTGATGTCTGTTCTTGGCACCTTTGTAAAACAATTGGTTGGCTGTAGGTGAATGGATTTATTTCTTGGCTCTCTGTTCTGTTTCACTGGTCCATGTGTCTGTTTTTATGCCAGTATCATGCTATTTTTGTTCTACAGCTTTGTAGTATATTTTGAAGACAGGTAGTGTGATGTTTTGTTCTAGCTTTGTTCTTTTTGCTCAATATTGCTTTGGCTATTTAGAGTCTTCCGTGGTTCCATATGAATTTTAGAATTGTTTTTCCCATCTTCATGAAGAATTTCATTGTTATATTGATGGGGATTGCATGGAATCTGTGGATAGCTTTGGGTAATATGGACAGGTTAGCAGCATATAGTTGGGTCTTGTTTTTTTCCACCCAGCCACTTTGTATCTTTTAACTGGAGAATTTACTCTATTTATGTTTTTGGTTATTATTGATAAGTAAGAACTTATGCCATTTTGTTAATTGTTAATGTTTTTTTGTGGATCCTTTATTCCTTTCTTCCTCTTTTGTTGTTTGGTGGTTTTCTGTGGTCCTAGGCTTTGATTCCTTTCTCTTTCTTATTTGTGTATCTGCTATAACCATTTAATTTTTAATATTGGCAATTTGTATCTTTTTTAAAATTTTGCCAGTCTTTCTAAAGGTTTACCAATTTTCCTGATTTTTTAAAAAAGAACCAGTACTTTGTTTCATTGACTATCTCTATTCTTGTACCTGTTTTTTATTTCTTTTAGTTCTGTTCTTACTGTTAATATTTATTTTCATTTTCTTGTTTCAGCTTTGTTGTGCTCTTTCTTTTCTAGTATTTTTGAGGTAGGAACTTATATTGCTGACTTGTGACTTCTACTTTTTATAGAGCAAGTATTTATGCCATAAATATCCCCCCCAGTACTGCCTTAGTTGCATCCCACATACTTTGGTATGCTGTATTTTCACTTTTATCCAGTGCTATAAATTTAAAAAATTATCCTTTGGCACTTTCTCTTTGACCCACAAATTATTTAGATGTGTGTTGCTTAATTTCCATGTTTGGAAATTTTTCTGTTGACCTTCAGTTTTTGATTTCTATCTTGATTCCTTTATAGACAAAGGACACATTCTGTTAAATTCTTTTAACTTTTTTATGGTTTGTTTTATGGCCCAGGATATGGTCTATCTTGGTATTCAAAGACTTGGGCTTGAGTTCTGCTGTCACCTCTTAAAGTTACGTTCTAACGGTGTTAGGAGCATGGTCAAACCTTAGCTGAGGAGACCTGAGCCTGTCCTGGGTATGGCTGAGCCAGACATAAAGCCAGCCAAAGTAGTTCAGGGCCATAGAGGAGTTTTATATCAACCAGTAATTTGAAGGACTAAGATAAAGGAAACAACCATAATTACATGGTGGATCCTTGTCACAACAAATCAGTACTAGGAAGTTGCACTAGAGAAAAGCATAGTAAGAGATAAGCCTGGGATAAAGAGGCAAAGGGCTATGATGGGTATATTAGGGTTGTGTGTGGGGTTGAGGTGTTTGTGCGTGGGGGAAGGCTCATTGTGTTTTGAAAAAGGGAGTCAAAGAGTCAAAGATGATTCAGAGACAGATAGTTAATTGAACGTGGCGTACTGAAAATCACATGGCTAGCAAATAGCTGAGATTAAAGGTCAGGATTTCTCCTTCCACACGTATTCCTTTTTATCACCACCTCTCCAAATATAAGGAGAATAAAAAACCAGATATATGAAGCATCATGAAAAAGAAGAAATCAAGGCAGTGTTGTAATATTTAAAATAAATTCAACCAAATTTAACAAGGCCCCCCTTTGGTTTTGACCAAAAAACCATAATAGATGCTTTAAATAATAAACTTGAAATGTCAGTTGCTTAGTACAATTATTTCTTTCTTGTCCATGTAAAGTCCAATCAGAGGAGGTCGTAGTAGAGGGTAGCTTCTGCTTCACACAGAATTAAAGGGAGCAAACATCCAGGGACCCAGGCTGAGGAAGACTCATTTTACCCCATGGCTTCCAAGGTCTTTCTGGGTGTCATCTTCTGTTGGTGAATTATGGAAAAGAGAGTGTATGTTCACGTGGGAGGTTTCTATGGGCCAAGCCTGGAAGTGAGGTATATTATTTTATCGACATTTAATTGATTAGAAATTACTCAGATAATATATCTAAAGGCAAAGGAGACTAGAAAGTATGTCTTAGTTTTGTGACTAGGAGAAAAGTGAAATTATTTGGCGAATAACTACCCAGCCTCTGCCACTCATTATGTGTCCACCAAGACATCTTTACATAGTGTACTTATGTTACCAATAGTCATTTTATCAACAATTGTTGCTGTATTCCATGATTTTGTAAGTTGTTTGAGCAAAAGACTTTGTCAGCACTCTTAATGGCTATGAATTGAATTATTATTCCACTGCTACAACTATAAGTTTTAAAAGAAGTCACTGGCTATGTTGACAACATTAAGTGAAGCCCAACTCATGGTTAGGAAGGCAAATTTTCATTAAGAGATACAATAGCTTTCTTGGATGATGTCTACTTTCCTTCTGTGATAATGTGTACAGACAGAGCAAATAAGAAAGGATTCTGAAAGGCTTCTTCAATGAAAATGACATGGAACCACTGAATAAGAGCAATGTTTCCCAAAATGTTTCTTGTTGAACACTAGTCCTTGGATATCCTCTACTCAAATGGAAAAAAAAAAAAGGGTTCTTTACCCATAAAAGTTTAGAAGTTGATAAAACTCAAATCTCTTTATGTTCACAATGCATATAAACATTCTAAATAAACCTGTTTAAAGAAACCTTTGGTTTTTAACCTCAATTTATCTAACACTTCTCATAGATCTCTGTGTTTTAGTACCATGTGCTATTGTGATATGTCTGTGGGCAACTCCTGTTTTATTCCCACTGCAATCAAGCATACAAGTTTTGAATGCCACTTTCTATACTATAATATTTTAAGTAGTTATAAGTAGGAAAAAACTTTTTGTATTAGTAATATTATTTTGTAACATTTAAAAAATAGGTAGAATAAAATATATTTAGCAATGTTATTTCTTTTTATTCTTGCTCCCTCCTGCAGTTATCAGCGACATTATCATCAGTAGGGTGAGCATTAGTTTGTGTAGTTTTCCCTTCTACTCCCTTAAAAAGATTTTGCATTATGTAGATTTTACCTTATTTTCTCCTTAGGCTGCCAAATTCACTTTATGAATTTTGAAAGTCCTTTTTCTTACTACGAATATTTTATTTTCCATAGAAACCTTTTCTTACTCTGATGTTCATCTGTCTTCAGGAGAATAATCTCGGGCCTTTCCTTCTACTTCCATTTCTTCCATTTTATTTTTATTTTTTTCTTCTACATTCTGAAATAGAACCAGAAACCAAATCTGAGAGAGTACCTGAGTTGAGGTCAGAAGCATTTCTAGGGGGGATGGGGAAGTCATTTTTGGAAGGTAGAGGCAATTTACAATATCACGCAGGAGTGGTAGATACACCACAAGATGGCACTCATTTGTGTTTAGTTTCTAACTAGATAAAAAAATTTGTGACTTTTACATGCTCTCTGGAAGACAAAAATATATCTTTGACTTATATCTCAAAAATGACCTTGCTTACTTCATACATTATCATCTTTTACTATGTTTTGCACATAAACAAAATTTATTTTCTCCTGCATTTTTGGGATTCTAATATTGTGAAGGCATATTTGCCAAACATAATATTTGGAGTAAGTTGAAATACATTGTCCATTTCATTAGATACATTTTTGGGGGGAGAATTATTGCTCTTGTTTTTTCTCCCTTCTAATTCCAGCAGTAATTATCAGTAACTCTAAGATATGTGAACTGATATTTACACATTGAGATTCACTGTCTGATTTTGTGCCAGTCTATGCCTGGTCTTACACTATGGCAGGCTGTAACTTTTCCTGAGAGCTATCAGTTTGTGCAGATGAACCACTGCCAACCTCCAGACACTATGTTATTTTTTAAATGAGCCCTCAAACATGTATTAGTCTTGGTGGTGTTGGAGTATTCTTTACTCTGGGTAAACGTAGTAAATTTGTGTTAAGACCACAAGCAATCAAGACATATGTGGGACCATATTGTTGTATTGGTTTGACTTTTAGGAAATTAGAAGGTAGTTCTAGTGTTCCAGGGGCTACTCAACCTAAGAATTTCAATATACTTTACTTAAATTATCTGGGGCTATGCTTCCAATATGTAGCTACTAGTCACATGTGGCTATTTAAATTAAAATTAATTAAAATTAAACAAAATTAAGTAGTAATTTCCTTAATTACACTAGCTACATTTCAAGTGCTCAGTAGTCACATGTTGCTAGAGGCTATGGTACTGGACAGCTTAGATGGTAGAACTTTTCCATCATTGCTGAAAGTTGTAATGGAAAGGGCTAATCTAGGGAGTATTATAATTTCCAGTTTATATATGATGGATAAAAAGCTATAAATATGTCCTTGATTATTAGGCACTTTAATTTATAAAAAACAGTCTTAATTACTCAGATATGAGATGCTTTTCTGAATTGCTGTGTAATCTACTGATAGGGAGCTAGAATGACTGGAATTTGTTCCAACCATAAACTCATGCTTATGAGAAAATAATTTGACTTCTTTAAGTTATTTCTACCTATGGAAAATCAAGCTATTAAGACATGTTGAAAATAGTTAACATAGCAAGTCTCACTGATATCTTTAGAAAAATGTGCATACAAGTTTGGCACAGGGATGCCATCTGGGACCTTGGATTTCAGGAGAATTCCCAATATTTCCTCATGAGTGGTTCACTGTGCCACAAATGCTTGTATAAACAATATGGTTTATGCTGAATACATGATTTCCTTCTACGAGCCTGGAATTTGTGTATGTGCCTATCAAAGAGTACCTACATGTCTAGCCCAAATAAAAACCTTGGCACAGAGTCTCTAATAAGCTTTCCTGGTAGACATTTCCCACTTGTCACATCTTGTTGCTGGGGGAATTAAGCATACCTTTTGTGGTTCTATTGGGAGAAGACTCAGAAAGCTCACTCCTGGTTTCCCCCAGACTACACCCCATATGCCTTTTCCCTTTGCTGATTTTGCTTTGTTTCTCTTTGCTATAATAAAACATAACCATGAATATGAGTATATGCTGAATTTCATGAGCCCTTCTAGCAAATCACCAAATCTAGAGGTGGTCTTGGAGACCCTCAACATACTTCATAATCATATTGAAAGGATAATATGAAGTCTCAAACTTGGGAACAAGTTCGAGTTCTAAACACGGTGCCACATGCTTGTAAATTATTATTAATAATTGTAGTAAATCTGGCAAGAAAGAAAAATAAATACTCAGACAGGAAAAAAATGTTCAAAAAATGCACAAAATAATATTGTTTAAAATGAAAATTAAAAGCTATATATACGTGAATAAATTATGTTTAAAATATTTAAGACATAATTGTGTGATTTTGCTTATATTAACTGGGAACACTTTGAATCCCAACAGTATATTGGGATTAGGGAAGATATAACCTGGTGAAAAACAAAGGACACCATGCCCTTTTTGGACTTTTGAATATACACAGAAAAACTTCCAAAACCAGTCTGGAAATGTGAGCTGGAATTGCTAAGATAAGAATTCCAGTGAAACAAAATAGCAGTCATCCTTTCCTAGACAAAGTTTAAAGAAACTGAACACTTCTCTTAACACAAGTCCCTAGATGTGAATCTGTCTTTCCACAGCAGGTTTAAGTGACTCAGGATCTCTAGATCTGACATATTCGGGTGTTTTTTGGCAGAGGCTAAGAAATATGGCCTTGGCTTCCAGTGCTGGGAGTGGGAACTAAGCTTTTTCTCCCTTTATTTTAAAAGTCACCAGTATAAAGGATCTTCTTGCAGTGAACACTCTTCTAGCTCAAACATCATAATCTTTACACCATCACGAAAATATTTCTCTTTGTTGTGCAATTCAGTCATCTCCAATTTCCAACTGTCAACTCACTCTCTCCTTTCATTTCCACCAACCATTTTCTATAGCATCACCCTAGGGAAAATATATCCTTGGTTTCCTACAATGGTGTCTGATGAAAGTACCTGGACCTTCTTTCTTCCTTCTTTTTTTTCCCCATCCACCAGAGTCCTTACTCCTATGACCAGTTCTGGAATTTGGATCAAGACACCCCTGGGCATCAGAGCATTTGGGGCCTAAGTTTAGATATAAATATTCTAGGGAATGCTCAAATGTTGTCCTCATGACTTCAGGGTCATTTAAAAATATATCAAAGTGGAAAATGGAAAACTAGTATCAAACTTTATGGAGTATAAAATAGCATATGGATTAAGATTATGGATGTATGGAACCAGACTGCTTGGTTTCAACTTCCATCTTCTCTATTTACTTCTATTTGGTCGTGGGCAATTTACTTAACAATTATATGCCTTGATTTCCTCATCTGTAAAATGGAATAACAACAGTTCCTACCTTTTTGAGATATGGTAAAGATTAAATGAGTTAATATATAAAATTGCATAGAACACCTAGGAAGTGCTATATATATACATATATATATATACACATATGTGATCATCTAGTTAATCACCCAAATTAGGAAGCATTTGAAAATAAAAAAGGAGCATTGCTAATAATTATGCTAGGACAACAGGTGTGATGTAGTTGTAAGTGTTCAGTATTATTATTTTTAAATTTTATTTGAAAGAAAGCAGAATTTCAAAAAGCCAGGTCTTCAACAGATGGCATACTCACTAATATATACTTCCTTGCTTATAAAAGTGCAGCATATGAGAGAAAAAAGTGAACAAACCCCTGGGTGATAGTACTCAGGAAAGATGAATTCAGCTGGGTCACAGGAGTGCACACACATTGAGCTGTCAATGTCTTTATGGGATTGGGAAGGTGATGCTTATTGAGGACAGGAGTATTTCTTCACACTTTATGTATATACACATTCCAAATTTTGCAGGGTGGAGGTCTAGAAAACCTTACTTGAAGGTGTTGTTAAATTAGATTCATAACGGGCCAGCCAATTATCAAAGCCACTAATGACAGCAAAGGAAGCATCAGGCAGCTCAAACAATTGCCAAACATTCTGGCCTCCCTGACTTTAATGTAGGTGGTTATGATTTCCTCCAAATTATTTTAAAGCCATCGAGTGATATATGATAACTCAAATGATCTCACATGTCACTTGGTAAATATTGTTTCCTTTGGGAGCTGTTCAGCCACAGATATCATTTATATTTTCTTTGTTCTGATTATTTATTTAACAGTGACAGCAAATATTTCTCTCTTCTTTCTAGCCCTCCCATCTAACTTTTGTACCCTTTCTTGGCACTTGACAGAAGAGGGAGAGTAACTTTTCTCAAGTGGCATAATTTCTCTAAATGTGTTCACATTCAGGAAGAGGGATTAGGGATAGTAATAAACCAGGCAGGGAATCAACAGTCCCAGAACTGAAGGAAGTCAACAAGTGTATCAAAGATGTCTAATAAAAATATGTCCATACTCTGCTGAATAAAATCTGGTTGAGCAGAACCAAAGAAGTCTTTTAGATTTTCTTCTGTTTTTTCTTTTCTTTTCTTTTTTCTTTAGCTTTTGTTTTGATTATAAAAGATGATCTATAGAAGAAACAAGACAAAACTGATGGCAAATGAGTAGTTTAGATGTTATTAATGTCAGAAGATAGATAAGTGTCAAATGGGGAGTTTGAGTCCCAGAAAACAGTAGAGAAGAAATAACTTTATAGGATTTCAAAAACCGAAGACTAACAAAAAATGTTAATTCAAGAAAATAAAAAAATTTAATGTTCACTCATTAACATTTCTTAAATTAAAAATTCTGATATTAATTGGATAATCTAGTCCATTTGTGTTTATAAAGAACTCATTATAGCACAGATTCAGTTATATTTCAGGTCAAATCATGCTCCATTCTTAGCAAACAGGAACTATAGAAATTAGAAGCCTGACATCACATGGTACATAACATTAGTCAAGTATCATACCTTGATGCTGATTGAGTCTTTAGTATGTACAATGTATATGACATATATGTTTCTGCGTGTGTTTTACACATATTTTTGCTTCTCATCCTCATAACGGCCCTATGAATTATGAATTAGGAATTATTATCGTCTCTGATGTACAGGGAATTTAAGTTGCTTACCCTGGGTCTCACAGCTAGTAAGTGAAAGAGCAAAAGTCCAAACTCTAAAACTCATGTCCAAAACTCTTGTTCAATTCTGACCTTGGCACCATCAGCAGAAAGAGGTTTGATTCTGAACACATATCTTAGATTAATGCTAAATGCCTAGCAATTTAATACATAGCATAACCAAAGCATCTAAAGGCAGGATGCCATAAAATCCTGCTTTTGTTAAACTGATTCACAGTTCTAATGCAGATTTAAAATAACTGTGTGTGTTTATGAGCGTTTATATATTATTTGTGTCAGCCAGAAATAGAACCAAGTATTAAGTATCAGGGCCAAAGCCAAATAAATTGAAGATGTCAGAAATAACTAAAAGCTCAGGATGAATTACACCAATTCTTTAGAGCACTCTGGGGTATTTACAGAGGATGTTTCCAGTCCAGCACTCAAGGCAATAAACTCTGTGTAAGTCTTCAGATAAATAAATGCAGCATTGTATAATTTTTATTCTGTATTGTCTGAGAATTTTTTTTTCTTTTCAGAGAAACAAGCCTTTTACATTTGTTATCAATGTAGTCTATTGCTTTAAAACTGACCTGTACCATATAGGCTTACAATAAAAGATGTACAATTAGATAAGCAGACATTTAGTTGATTAGATGGTCTAAAACAGTGGATTTAGAATCTTTTTTTTAATGCAATCTTATCCCTCAGTCCGATGTCTATCACAGATTAAAGCAGGGCTGTTCTGGATGAAGAGAGGAAGGTGTAGGGGTCTGGAGCTCCAGCAGTTGGGTCTCCCATTGACCTGTGATTTAAGTAGCCCCACGGGTACCTACATTACATGTCTAGGGCTCCCCATAATACAGTTTGAAAGACACTATTCTAAACGTGGAACCCACAAAAATGTGTGGAAATAAAATTAAACTTAAACTGAGAAGATTATAAAATTTAAGGAAATAAAATTTTAACTGACTTTAGGACTCTATTTCACTGAATTTCTACATATTTCTGAATTGAAACTCTGTGTTGTTACATAGGGAATCAAATTATGTTCATAAGAAAATACATTGTTATTTTACCCTCTTTTTGAAGGAATAGTATTCCTATATTACTCATAAGCATTATATAAGCTAATCTTTAATACCACTAGGTGTCAGATCTCCATCTGCATTGTATGGAAGATAAAATTTGGAGATTAACTAGAAAATCTGTGGAAGTACAATTTTACCTCTGATTCTCCATGTGACTTTGATCTGTGAGAATATTACAGCTTCCTAGACTTTGGATTCCTAATATAATCATAGAAGATCATACATACTTTTCATTTAGAAGTTATGAGTACTTGTGTTTTGTTTAAAATTGTTAAGGATTTGTTTAAAATAAATTTGAATCAACTAGCATATCAATTTTTTTCTTTATTGAAACATAATTGATTATACATATTTATGGGGCTCAGAGTTGACTATTGGTATTTGTGTACAATATGTGGTAATGATCAAATCTGTATTACTAGCATGTTCATCATTACAAAACATAACTTTTCTTTGTGTCAATTAGTCAATTTCTCCCTAACACCCCTCCCCTTTCCCCTTTCTACCTCTAGTAACCGTAATTCTGTTCTCTCCTTCTGAAAATTCAACATATTGTTGTGGTGGTTGTTTTGCTTTCCTTCCTTCCTTCCTTTGCTCCCACTTATGAGAGAAGAAATGTGGTATTTTTCTTTCTGTGCCTGGCTTATCTCACTTAACATAATTTTCTCTAAGCTCATCCATGTTGCTGCAAATGGCAAAATTTCATTCTTTTTTATGGCTCAGAAGTATTCCACTGTGTATATATAACACATTTTCCTTATCCAGTCACCTCTCAGTGGACATTTAGGTTGGTTACAACTCTTGGATGTTTTAAATAGGGCTGCAATGAACATGAGAATGCAGGTATCCCTTCAATATGATGATTTCCATTCCTTTGGGTATATACCCAGTACTGGGATTGCTGGGTCACATGGTAGCTCTATGTGTATTTGTTTGAGAAACCTCCATACTGTTTTTCATAATGGCTGTACTAATTTACAGTCCCACCAACAGTATAGAAGAGTTCCCTTTTTTCCACATCCTTGCCAGCATTTGCTATTCTCAGTCTTTTTGATAACAGCCAGTCTAGCTGGGGTGAGATGATATTTAATGTGGTTTTGATTTGTATTTCCCTGATGAATAGTGATGTTGGGTATTTTTTCATGTACCCGTTGACCGTTTGTATGTCATCCTTTAAGAAATGTCTATTCAGCTTCTTTTCCAAGTATTCAATTGGATTATTATTATTTTGTTTTACTGTTAAGTTGTTTGAATTCCTTGTATATTAATCCCTTGTCAGATGTATAGTTTGCAAATATTTTTCGCATCCTGTAGGTTGTCTTTTTCCTCTGTTTATTGTTTCCTTTGCTGAACAGAAGCTGTTTGGTTTGATATAACCCCATATGTTGATTTTTTTCTTTTGTTGCTTGTGCTTTTGAGGTCTTATTCATAAAGTCTTAGGCCAGACCTACATCCTGAAAGTGTATCTTCTTTTCTAGGAGTTTTACAGTTTCAGGTCTTATACTGTATTAGTCTGTTTCATGTTGCTACAACAAAATACCTGAGACTGGGTAATTTATAAAGAACAGAGGTTTATTTAACTTATGATTCTGGGGCAGCTGCATCTGGTACAGGCCTCAGGCTGCTTCTACTCATGGCAGAAAGCAGTAAGCAGCCGACAGGTATGAGCAGATCACATGATGACAGAAAGCAAGAAAGAGAGGAAGGGGAGGTGCCAGGGTCTTTTAAACAATCAGCTCTCATGAGAACTAATAGAGTGAGAACTCACTCACTACTCTCCCCAGGGAGAGCATCAATTCATTCATGCGGTATCCAACCCTGTGAATCAGCTTCCAACACTTCCAGATTGGGGATCAGATTTCCACATGAGTTCTGGGAGGACAATACATCCAAACTCCGTCATATATTAAGTCTTTAATCCATTTTGAGGTGATTTTTTATATGGAGAGATGTTTGGATCTAGTTTCATTCTTTTACACATGGATATCCAGTTTTCCCAACACCATTTGCTGAAGACACTGTCCTTTACCCAATGTATGTTCTACATACCTTTGTCAAAGATTAGTTGACGGTTAGTATGTGGGTTGATTTCTGGGTTCTTGATTCTGTTCCATTGGTCCATGTGTCTGTTTTTATGCTGGTCCCATGCTGTTTTGGTTACTATAGCTTTGTAGTTCAGTTTGAAGTCAGGGTGCATAATGCCTCTGGCTTTATTTTTTTTTTTTTTACTCAGGATTGCTTTGCTATTCAGAGTCTTTTGTTGTTCTTTATGAATTTTAGGATTGTTTTTTCTATATCTGTAAAGAATGTCATTGATGTTTTGATGGGGATTGCATTGAATTTGGAGTTTGCATTGGGGAGGATAGCCATTTTCACAGTGTTATTTCTTCCAATTCATGAACATGGAATGTATTTCCATCTTTTGGTGTCCTCTTTAATTTCTTTCAGCAGTGTTTTATAGTTTTCATTGTAGAGATCTTTCACTTCTTTGGTTAAATTTATTCCTAGGTATTTTATTATTTTGGTAGCTATTGTAAATGTACTGACTTTCTTGATTTCTTTTTCTGCTTGTTCATTGTTGGTGTATAAGGATGTTACTGATTTTTCTGTATTGATTTCGTGTCCTGCAAAATTAATTCTGAATTCATTGATCAGCTGTGGGAGTTTTTTGGTAGAAGTTATAGGATTTTCTATATATAGGATCATGTCATCTGCAAACAGGGACTAGTCGGATTCATCTTTTCCAATCTGGATGCCCAGTTGGACAAAAAGAAAAAAAAAAAAGAAAGAAAAAAGAATTTAAAAAAATTATGAAAACCTACAAGATATTTCTGATAACCTTAAGCATACAGCCATCTGCATTACAAGTGTATCAAAAGGGGAAGAGGAAGGAAAAGGCACCAAACACCTATTTAATAAAATAATAGCTGAAAACTTCCCAAATATTGTGGGACATAGGCCTTAAAAATTCAAGAAACTCAAAGATCCCCAAACAGATTCAACACAAAGAGGAAAAGACAAATTTTTTGTCAATTTTTCAAAAGTCAAAGATGAATAATTCTAAAAACAGCAAGAGAAAAGCATCAAATCATCTATAAGGGAATCCCCATCAATCTAACAGAAGTCTTCTCAGCAGAAACCCTCCAGTCCAGGAGACAGTGGGATGAAATATTGAAAGTGCCAACCAAGAATACTTTATCCAGCAAAACTTTCCTTCAGAAATGAAGGAGAAATAGTATTTTTACCAGATAAACAAAAACTGTGAGAATTTACCACCACCGACCATCCCTTCAACAAATCCTCAAGGGAGTCTTACATCTGGAATCAAAAGACAGATATATGTTACAATAAATACACAAGAAAGAATGAAAATCACTAGTAGAACAGATAAATAAATGAGATAGAGAAAGAAAATGTATCTTATCACTACCAAAAAATACCCAACAGCAAAGATAAATAATAAAAGGGAAAGAAATGAAAAAAAGAAATATAAAACAACCATAAATAAACTAAAAAATGGCAGTAATAATGCAATACCTTTTAATAACAACCCTGAAAGTAAATGTATTAAATTTCCATCTTAAAAGATATAGACTGGCTGAATGGATTAAAAACCTATAGATGCTGTGTAGAAGAAACTCATTTCACCAGTAAAGACACACATAGACTAATAGTGACAGGATGGATAAAAGACATTCCATGCAAATGGAAACACAAAATGAGCAGAAGTTGCCATACTTATATCAGATAAAATAAACTTCACATGAAGAACTATAAAAAGGGACAAAGAAGAACACTATATGATGATAAAAGGATCAATGCAGCAAGATATAACAATAATATATGCACCCAACATCAGAGTACACAGATAAATAAAGTAACTGTTACTGGATCTAAGGGGAGAGATAGACCCCATCACAGTAATAGTTGGGGATTTTAGCACAGCACTGGACAGATCATCTGGACAAAGAATTAGCAGAGAAATATTGGATTTAAACAGCACTTTAGACCAAATGGAGTTGACAGACATATGCAGAACATATCACTCAACAACAACAGAATATACATTCTTCTCAGCAGCAAATGGATCATTCTCTAGGATAGACCATATGTTAGGCCACAAATTAAGTCTCAATAAATATAAAAAGATTGAAATCACATCAAGTATATTTTCATACCGCAATGGAATAAAATTAGAAATTAAAAGCAAACAAAACTTTGGAAACTATATAAATCAATGGAAATTAAACAACATCCTTCGGAATTAAAAGCAAACAAAACTTTGGAAACTATATAAATCAATGGAAATTAAACAACATCCTTCTGAACAACACAAAAGTCAAAGAAGAAATAAAGCGGAAATCAAAAAATTCCTTAAAATAAATGAAAATAAAAGCACAACTTACCAAAACTTATGGGATACTGCAAAAGGGAAGTTTATTGCAATAAGCACTTACATCAGAAGAATAAAAAGACTTCAAACAACCTAACATTAAGTCTCAAAGAACTAGAAAAGAACAATCCAATTCCAAAACTAGTAGATGAAAAGAAATAATTAAGATCAGAGCAGAACTAAATGAAATAGAAACCAAAAGAATGATTGAAAAATTCAATGAAACAAAAAGTTGTTTTTTTGAGTGGATAAACAAAATAGATGAGCTATTGGCCAGAATAACTAAAAAAAGGAGAGAGAAGATCCAACTAACAAAAATTAGAAGTGAAAAAGGGGACATTTACAATTGATATCACAGAAGTACAAAGAATCATAAGAGACTACTATGAACAATTATATGTAAACAAACTGGAAAACCTAGAAGAAATTGCTAAATTCCTGGACACATACAACTTACCATAGCTGAATCATGAAGAACTAAGAAAGCCTAAACAAACTAACAATGTGCAATGAGATTGAAGCAATAATCAGCAGTCTACCAACAAAGAGAAGTCCAGGACCAGATGGCTTCACTGCTGAATTCTACCAAACTTTTAAAGAAGAATTAAATCCTTTTTAAACTACTGCAAAATATTAAAACAGAAGCCATTCTCCCAAACTCATTCTACAAGGCCAGCATCACCCTGATACCAGAACCAGACAAAGACACAACAAAAATGAAAGCTATAGGCCAATCTCCTTGATGAACATAAATGCAAAAATCTTCAATAAGGTATTAGCAAGCAGAATACAACAGCATATCAAAAAGATTATACACCATGATGAAGTGGGATTTATCCCAGAAATTCAAGATGGTTCAACATACTCAAATCAATAAATGTTATGCACCACATCAACGAAATCAAGGACAAAAACCATATCATTATCTCAATAGACACAGAAGAAGCGTTTGAGAAAATTCATCATCCCTTCATGATAAAGGCTCTCAACAAATTAGGTATGGAAGGAAAGTATCTCAACACAATAAAAGCCATGTATAATAAACCCACTTCCAATGTCATCCTGAATGGGGAAAAGGTAAAGGCTTTTTCTTTAAGAACAGGAACAAGACAAGGATGCCCACTTTACCACTCCTATTCAACATGGTATTGGAAGTATTAGCTACAGTAATCAAATTTTTAAAAAGTTAAAAAAAAGTGAATCCAATTGTGGCTACTTTTAAATTTCTGTGTGGAGCACGAAGAGTATAGAGCAGATTTAGGAGAAAAGAACATCTTCATTTTTTATTTGTAATGAATTACATTGAAGAGCTCAGCTATGATAAGTTCATTGTAAATCAAAAGATTGTACCAGGTAGTGTTAGAAACCCAGTGGGATGTCCTATTGTTACCAAATTTTGGTTAAGAATCTGTAGTTGAGAACAAGAGAGTAGTATTCCACATATTGAGTCCAGAGAACTGCTACTTTTCAGCAGTGTGTTTGAGAAAACTAACCTCTCCTCAGCTTTCTCATCTGTAGTATTTACCTAATAATGTTTATTATGACAATTAAATGATTTTAAACAGTAAAGTGCTGAGGACAGTATTTTGCATATAACAAGAGCTCAATAAAATTTAGTTATCATTATTATTGTTAATATTAACTTTCCTGAGGGTTTTATGGGCTGCTAACTTAGAACACAACTTTGTTATAAGCTTGGTGATAGCACTGGCTTTTGTGTTATTTCCTTTTTAAAAAAAAATGTATTATTTTTTGTTTTTTCCCCTCAAGTATTTCTTTTTTTAAATTTTAACAAGTATTTGTACATATTTATGAGGTACGGGATGTTGTTTCAATACATGCATATACTGCACAATGATTCACTTAGGGTAGATAGCATGATTTTGTACCCATTAGTCCACCACTATTCTTCCTTCCCCCAGCCCTCACTTCTGGTAACCATTAATCTACTCTCTACTTCTATGAGAACCACTGTTTTTTTTTTTTTTTTAAGTTTTCAAATATAAATGATATTATGCAGTATTTGTCTTTTTGTGCCTGCCTTACTGCACTTAACATGATGGTTTCCACTTCCATCCATGTTACTGCAAATGATAGGATATCTTTTATTTTTTTTAAATAGCTGAGTAGTATTTCAGTGTGTTGTATACCACAGTTTTTAAAATCCTTTCATCCATTGATGGATATTTAAGTTGATTCCATCTCTTGGCTATCGTGAATCGTGCTGTGATGAACATGGGAGTGCCTTGTTGACATATTGATTTCATTTCCTTTGGGTATTATATCCAGTAGTGAGATAGCTGGGTTATAGGGTATATCTGTTTTTAGCTCTCTCTTGAATCTCCATACTGTTTTCCATAGTGAAACTGTATCAGTTTATACCCCCACCAACAATGTATGAGAGTTCCTTTTTTTCTTGCTTCCTTATGAGCATTTGCTATTTTTTGTCTTGATAATAGCCATTCTAACTGGAATGAGATGCTATCTCATTGTTGTTTAAATTTGCATTTCTCTGATGATTAGTGATGTTGAGCTTTTTTTTTTTTTTTAATGGGCCCGTTGGCCATTTGTATGTCTTCTTTTGAGATATGTCTGTTCATATCCTTTTATCCTTTGCCCATTTTTTAGTTGGGTTATTTTTTATTTATTATTATTTTTTGCTGTTTAGTCATTTAAGTTACTTATTTATTCTGGATATTAACCCCTTGTCTGATATGTACTTGGCAAATAGATTCTGCCATTTTGTAGGTTGTCTCTTCACTTTGTTGATAGTGTCCTTTGCTGTGCAGAACTTTTTTAGTTTGATGTAATCCCATTTATGTATTTTTGCTTTGGTTACCTGTGTCTTTGCAGTCTTACTCAAAAAAGCACTGCCCATTTCCATTTCATGTAGCATTTCTCCTACATTTTCTTCTACTAGTTTCATACT